>NC_065527.1:20535688-20649637 GCF_006386435.1 Epinephelus moara
TCAAATTCCTCCTCCACAAAGTCGAAGTCTGGCAAAAAGTCAGCCATTATTCTATAAATCTTTCATAAAATAAATGAATGAACCTTTCAGGCTACTGTCCGGTTCTGCCTTGCAGCTGCTGCGGCTTGTTCTCGCGAGATTTCAGGCACGGTATGAGATCGCTGCTTGTTCTCGCGATATTTCGGCCGCGCTTTGGGAAGCAGAGGTAAAAGGTAAATACACCGTAAGGTAAGACAACAACTCTGAAGACCACCTAAATGTGGAATGTTAGTATATAGGCTTTCCACATCGAGAGGCGATGGACGCCCTTATTTATTTGAGCCAGAATACACTGACGAAGAGCTTCGTGAAATTGAAGAACGGCGGAGGAGAGAGAGAGAGAGAGAGAGAGAGAGAGAGAGAGAGAGAGAGAGAGAGAGAGAGAGAGAGAGGCACAACAGGTAACGTTAGAGGACGACAGAGGAGGAATGGCTGCTGGAAGGCTTTAGCTCTGGAGATCGGTGGTGTAGAGTTACCTGTGAATGCTGTACCCCAATGCCCACAAAAGAGGAATACCTCTGTTGCAAGGAATGGGACCGGTTGCAGCCTTAGCTAAATGGTAAACAACAAAAAATGGTAAACAACAAACATGGCAGCACACCGGTAAGGTAAGACAACACGTTTACATGTCGTTTTATAGATGTTCTCTGACATTTATCCTAACGATATGAGGTGGTCTTTGTGGAGAAAAAGCTTAATGGTTAGTTTAGTGGACTAACTTTGCACTTGAAAGGATGCCCGTTCAATTATGTTTTAACAGGTCTGACGCTACGGCTGTATCTAGGCTAACGGCTAACATGCTAACTATTATTTCTATGTCACTCGTGACTTGAAACAAATTTAGGACGATAGGAGACGGGTTGAAATAAACCGAAATTTCCCTTTAAGTGACAAACTCTGTGTTACTTATTCAGTCATTAAACCAAATAAACTACTAAAGTCAAAAACACTGACTTATTAAGTGACACACACTGTAATCTCACTTTTTACACAGTCAATGCTAAACCAAATCAACTACCCATCCAAAGTCAACAACACTGACTCTTAAAGTGACAAACTCTACCACTTATTCAAACAGTTATCAAACCAGGTAAACTACTCTATAAAAACAAAAACACTGATTCTTAAAAGTGACAAACTCTGTATCACTTACTTAAATACTTATTAAACCAGATAAACAACTTATCCAAAATCAGAAACACCAGCTCTTAAATATGCAGATGAAAATTAGCCTACATGGCTAAATCTGGCACATTTACGTGACTTAAGCGACCGTGTTCATCAATGTGCACTGCCCCTTTCTAAATAAAATAAACATAAACATAAAGTGACACACACTGTAATCTCACTTATTTACACAGTCACTGCTAAACCATATCAACTACAAGTCCAAAATCAAAAACACAGATTTTTAAAGGTGACAAACTCTCTATCACTTATTTAAACAGTTAATAAACCAGGTAAACTACTGTACTTAAGTCAAGAACATTAATTCTTAAAGTGACACACACGGTGTTACTTTATTCAGTCATTAAACTAAATAAACTACTCTATGAGAATCAAAAACACTGACTCTTAAAGTGACAAACTCTGTAATCTCACTTTTTTTACACAGTCAATGCTGCACCACATCAACTACCCACCCAAAGTCAAGAACACTGACTCTTAAAGTGACAAACTGAATCACTTATTCAAACATCTGTTAAACCAAATATACTAAAATCAAAAACGGTGACTCTTGAAGTGACGCATAATGTAAAGTCACTTATTTACACAGTTAATACTAAACCAAACAACTACTCACCTAATGTCAAGAAGATGGAATTAAAGTGACACACACTGTAATCTTACTTAATGACATAGTCAGTGTCTGCCCCATGAATGAGTCTTAAAACCCAGAAATGAGCATTTTAGTTTAGTTTAGTTTAGTTTAGTTTAGTTATTTGTAGATAAGTGTATTTATTTTACCACTCATGGTTATCATGTCTCAAATTCAAAGGGGTTTTTGGAATGGGTTTTTGGTTAGATGTCTGAAGTAAGGTCTGTGGTTTACACGAGCTCAAGAAACTTCCACATTTTGTTCTATGACATGAAATATGTCAGTAACTACCGCACTGGGGAACTTTGAAGGTTTTATGCGTCTTAAAAAAGGTGGTTGCTAACACGTGGTTAAATTAGACAACAGAATGTCATCGTGCCAAACACGGCTTTACAGTTTCATCATGGTAGTGACATTAGGTCATGTGACTATGTAGTTCATTCATAGCCTAACGGTAGCTTTTTACTTCTGGTGATTGCATTTAGGCTTTAATAATCATGAAAGTGGTGTCCATATGTGAAGATGATCTTGCTGAACAAAATGTGTAAGTTTCATAAGTGTTTGTTTGCCACGGAGCTTATTTTCTGCAATAATCCAAAATCCAAGGGAAAGATCTCAAAGGCTTTTTGACAAGGGAACCAGTGCGATGTTATGTTTTGTGTCCTACAAAAAATCATTATCTCTTGGGCACTCTTTAGATCGTATCCAAGCGACAACTTCCAGGACTGAAAAATGAAGCCAACACTGAAGTGCTACAGTTCCTTGAATGGCCACTTGAGGCTGGCTCCAGAAAGTTAGTCAAGCCCCACAGACCCCCATGCATTTCCACCAACAGCTGTTAGCATTAGCATGCTTTGCAGTCAAAATAAACATATATCACTCCTCCAAACCATTGCAAATAAAACCCCTGCTTTCAAATGCTTAAAAGTATTAACAAAAACATGTTATTACAATTCTGATTTACAACATATTATAATCATCAAATTCTTGCTGCACACCAAGTTTAAGATGAATGGGACAAATAAGACAGTAATGCCCCATATAAATGTATGCTCTGTATAACTCTTAGTTTTACTGGTAGGTTTTAAGATCATTTAATGAATCCATAAAAAAGCCATATGCCAATATCTCACTATAGCATTAACAAGCATTTAAAATGTAAATCAGTCTTTCACTGCCTCAAATGACATGGAAACTCAAGTTAAGCTCTCATAGCAGGTCTGCACTCATATCTTAAATGAAAACCTTGGGCGATCTGATTTTTAAAAAATGTGTTTAATCTGAAACAAATTTGATGTGGTCTCTCCTCTACACTCGAAGATCAGAGGTGCATACATATTAATAACTCTTATCTGGTATCACTACCTATTTAACCAGAGGGCAAATGAAACCTGGGCCAGCATGATCAAAATCTCAATCAGTAAATGGATTTATAAAATGATAATTTAGCTAGTCTTGAGCGGATAGAGCATTTACTGGGAAGCTCTGCTGATACAGTACAAGTAATGCTACAACTCTATCAATATCGGCTTGCATTGTCCTTTTCTCCATTATTCCTAATTTGATGTTATCCTTGTAAGATAGTGGGTGGAACCATAGAGAAGGCAGGAGTGGAGTTTAAAATGCAAAGCAGTTTTACTGTCTAGTCTTTTTACAATTCTTTGTATGTCTGTGTTTATAGTCACTCTTCAGACATGTTTTAAATATGCAAATATACTAATTCACTTATTAATATTTTTTATTTAACATGGTTTTCCCACTGAAAAGGTAAAAAGATTATCATCCAGAAGGAGATCTATTGATAAATTCAAAATTTGGCCTCCACCCTGTCCACCATCGCTGCTCTGCCATAGGTTTTAATTTCTCCAGTGCGTGCAAGGAGCAACTAGAGTTAGACCGATGACTGATTGACTTGTGAAAGAGAGATGCACATCAAGATGGCTGGCGTAAGCATTACGAAACATCAGAGAGATTAAGTCATACATGTATGAGCCTTAGTCAGACCCAGACTCAGATGAGGAGTCTGTTGTGCACTGAAATCAGCGACGTAGTTCAGACCAAAGATTTGCGACGAGATGAAACCGTTTTAGAATATTGCAGAGAAAAGCTGCAGCGGTGTGAACTGGCTGTCTGAGCTCGACTCAAGCCGTCTGATGTGTCACCTGCAACTCCGCTGGTCAAATTGCTGGTGGCTGGTTTTAGAACGTAAAGAATGTCAACTGTGTCAACAGCTAATCAGAGTCCGCTGGTCAAAATGACCGCGGACGGCGTGGTCGCTTGCTGTGACAGGTGCTCAGTCCCCGCCAAGCCCTCTGTCTCCGTTCTCACATGTGCCAGTGTTGGACGGTGGGTCACTGCCGCTGCTCACTGTATGTGCTTATACCCCCTACACACACATTCTCATCGACTAAATAATTGGCATTGCTTACTTATAATTTTGCTTACTTATAATTTTGTCATGTATTTATCATGAAAACAGTCCATCTGATGCTCGTTTTATGGTTTTCGTCGTCTTATCAGTACTACAAATGCAACTGTAGCCAGTATCTCACTATCACTATCCTCATTTATATTTTAAGAAGCTACAAATTATATTCAGACACAAAATAAGCCTGAAAAGCTGGAAATCAGAACAGAAGTACAGAGAGTTGTTGCATAGAGATACACCGTCTCATCTAGTTGCATTGGTGTGAACCTGCAGGATTTTAGAACGTTGCAGAACAGCACATCGCAGGTAGTTGTATGTTTCAACTCGTCTCATTGCGAATCTTTGGTCTGAACTGGGCCTTAGCTTGTTAGTTTGTAGGCTAACTGCTAGCTAGCTGACACAGTGTTTGCGGCTGTGAGACACACAATAATATCTGCTATGATCATCCAAAAACTGCACACTCTACCATGTTTCAAGTCAAAATTTTTACTATGCTAATGCTAACTCTACTCTCTGTATTGTCAAGATCGTTCTGCACTGGGAGGTATTGGGTGTCTTTGCTGGTGTTGTGTCGAAGTCGGTTACCCCGTCCATATGTGCCTCCTGTATTAGACAGGGTTTGGCTTTTGTATTAGTGACGTACCTCATCTAGCTTACAGCTGAATCTCAGGGAAGCGCTCAGATAGAGTAGAGGAATGTGAAAACCTTTCTAGTGACAAACTTTGAACAGATACAAGACAATATAGTAAAGATAAGACATCTTCAGGGACATAAAGATAAGAAAAACACATTTTTGAGAGGAAGGGGACATTAAGCTCTGCAAAGACAAAACAAAACTAATATATAATTTAAATATTTTAACAGAAATTGTGTGTAATAATTGAAGTAAATCAAACATTTATTGACTTCACTCACCAGATAAACACAATGTAGTGTTGGGCAAAGATGGGACATAAGGAGGAAGGCAGCAGAGAGTGTTTCCTTTTCAGGCAGAAGTGCTTGTGTTGATCTCCCTGCCTCAGGTATGATCACATGACCTCTTGATTGTGACTTCTGATGATCCTTGTTGAACGTAAGAGTCAGACTGCAGTCCCTCTAGTGAAATATCATCTAATTCAACAGTTTCTTTTGTTTAAGCCACCTTACAGAGTCCTGAGTGCATGCAGATGTTTACTGTCGGTGGTTGGAATGGAAAACCAAGCAACATAAGGACAAGATGAATGTTTTTGTATTGCGTATTCAGTCAGGCCTTCAGAATTTTTATGGTGGCCATAATGCAAAAATAATCAAAGAATAGTTTGCAGGAATGTTGTGGGGGGGACTGAGTGACATAAATAATGAATATGCCCTTGTTAGCTCAGTATGGGAACCAGGCTGTTGGCTAAGTCTCTCACCCTTCCCTTCACAGTCCTTCTCCCATTGCCCCACAGGGAGGAGGGGACTGTGAACTTTTTAGTTTCTTTTTCAAACACTGCCCTTCAAAAGCCAAAGGTAAGAATTTTTTGCTAACAAAGCCAATACTGCAGCCTCCAGGCATACACGCTGCTGGATCCACCACCTCCTGAGTGGTGCAGGCTTTGGACGGACCACAGAGAAAAAGTCACATTGAAGAAATAATATACCTGCCACCTGCCGCAAGTCTTGCACATAAACCCCCCATTGATTTCCCATTGAAAATTCCCATTTTCTTGCTTTCCTCCATTATTTTCCCTCATTTCTGCTACTCCTTTTTCAAGAAAGAAACTGAGAGTGCACCCCTGTCGCACAGTTTCCTCTTCCTATTTGCGACTATTATTGTCCTGTTGGTAAAGAAAATCTTCAACTTTTGTCTTCTGCACCCAACAACAGGGGGTGTATGAGACAATACACAATATGGTGCAGCAATATTGCTTGTGATGACAGATCTACCTGCAGCAACAGAACTCCTTTTATTTGTTGTTGTCACTGTCACCACTGTGTTTGAATTGTTGTTTGAGTAATGTTGTCACAGCCCTCCTCAATGTGGTGTCTGAAATATATGGAGTCATTGTCTGTTTTTAAAGTGTATTTGTCACATCCCTCCGTCACGTCTCTCTCCATGATCGCTGTCTCTTTCTATGGCTCTCATGTAGTCATGAAGGAGGACTTTTAAGGGAGCAAACTGGAAAGCAGCAACCATACAACTGTAGCCTATTGTGTGGTCATACTGATTTTTTTTTTAAATGGTCAAAATGGCAACAAGGAATATTCTCACTCCTCCTGCTACCAGGGCTACCACATCATTTTCCCACAACATTTTACCCCATTTACATGACTTCATCTAAGTATTTTAAAATAGGTAGGCCTATACAGAGATACAGTCATATATTATTAAACATACTTCTCAGGAATTGGCGGGTAGGCAAACTGCTAGTGCTTAGTAAATTTACTCCCTCATTAGACATTCTCATCACCAACTAGCTGCATGTGCCAATAGACCAGACCGACACATCCAGGTACCTCACAAAATGTCAAGTCCATGCCCATATTGGGGGGAACAAAAAACCAAAGATCCTTTAGATGCCATCGCAATTTGACCTTTGTTTGGTTTATAAATTTGACAAGTTTTTATGGCAACCTTGCCTGAACTTGATACCTTGATATATAAAGTTTGATTGCTGTCATTTCCTTTCAGTCTTCCCCCATCCAAATGGTTCATTGCCTAGGGTGCTGAAGATGCTAGGTCCATCACTGTCTGTGCATGTGCAGATGGTTTATGTCGGTCTTGTCTCTGTGTATCACGTGATGCTAGTGACATTTCAATGGTCAAGCAGCGCAGCACGAGATTTTAAACTACTGTATAGGAATACAAGGAACATTTAACGTTAAACATATTTGGGGATTATTTTGAACATTTTTTTAAACAGCGACCAAAATATTGTCTATTTAATGTTTCCAATTAAATTCTTGGCCTGAAAAACAGTTCAGTTATCAATTTCATAACTTTTCCAAGATTGTCATGACAATGGGAACCTTTAAATATTGATCTTATGGAGAGGACTGAGTATTGGCCAGATATGACGATTTATGATATGACGTGTTTGCCATCAGTTACATTTATTAAGTTTCTCACAGTAAAACATGCAGATTTTAAATTTTGGAAAAAGACAGCACTGGTATTAGATCGGTACTTACATTTGGCAGACAGGCTAGATTGAGTCTTCTAAATTGGTATCAGGAGAGAAAAACTTTGATTGCTTGATATGAAATCTAACCTACAGACAATAGCTTTGCATGGGGATTAAAATTAAAACATAATGTTTTTTAAATCCTAGAATTTTTTTTTTTTTTTCAAGGACTGATCCCATTCCATTAGATTCTATCGATCTCTAATCTAATCTAGGATATCTACAGAAGTACATTAGTAAGTCCTACAAAAATCATTATTCCAAAGGAAATATTGGTAGATCATGGGCTTTGGAGACCTGTATGGTGATGTGATGGTTCTTTTCTAATTGAGAAATGTCAGGTGACAACTGCCATGTTTAAGCTCAATACCTGACCACAGGAAGAAAGGCGTCTGAGGAGGAAAAATGATAAAATTCTTAATACGGTAGCTGCAGTACAATTACTTGTAGTAAATGGACTAAAAGTTAGTATGGCCCCTTAAGGCTCGCACATCAGGTGAAGTAATGTTCAGCATTCACAGCAGCAATAAAAAAATACCCCATATATTTTGCTAATAACAAGGTCAAGTGAAAAGAAAATCCTTTGACACTGCTGTCTGAAAAACAAATGGAGAGAGTCTTCTGCAGCCTTAGATCAATGCGGTTTTCATCTTTATTGCCAGGCTTTGGATGTAGCTGACCTCAATCAGGGAATACAAAAGAGGACGATGAATGAGTGTGTAAATACACAACAGCAAACCATATCCCAGTAATCAGCAATATGCATAATCCCTGTGAGAACAAGAGCTTATGAGTCAGCATAATTGCATTTCGTTATTTCGTCAGCACTAAATACTTTTTGTTTCTGGAGTTTGAACACAAACCTAAGTAAAGGCTTGGAAAACAGATCATACAACAACATACAACAAAGATGTGCAAAATATAAGAAGTATGTGGACGTGTCTGGGGAACTTTGATTGAATTAGAGGATGGTTTGACAGAGTCTGAAAAACAAACACAATATCCAAAAAGAATAAAGAGCAGATTTTACCTGCTGCTGTTATCTTAAAAACTGATAAAAATCTGCAGGAAGTCTGGACTGCCTAGTCAGTTTCATAAAATAAAACAGACAGTAAAATATCCATCAAAAGGGATACAGTGTTTTTCTGTTAGATTATGTAAAATTATGATCCTTTACACAGACGACTAGTAAAACTTAAATAAAACTACAGTGACACTGTGACAGACTTCAACTTTGTTCCCTGCTGTTTAATGGCCCTTTGAAATTTAATATTTAATGCTCCTTTACATCTTTCCTTTGATACTCCATAATTCAAATGGAGAGAAGGACACGGAGACACAAAGCTCGACCGGCTAACAGACAGGCTGATACTGTTCATAACAGGTGTTCAATGACCTGGTATGACTTTCTCTATATTGAATAATAAACATCTCTCAAGCCTTTTATATGTAATGTATGATGGTTTTATTGCTTTGATGTACTTCTGCTCTATCTATCTATCTATCTATCTATCTATCTATCTATCTATCTATTATCTATCTATCTATCTATCTATCTATCTATCTATCTATCTATCTATCTATCTATCTATCTACACTCTTAGAAACAAGGGTTAGAAAAGAATTCTTCGTAAAGGGCTGAGGTTCAACCCAAAGAATTTGCTTTTGAAGAGCACTTTTTTTTTTTATCAAGAAAGGTTTCTTTTTAAGACCAAGGGTTCCATTAAGAACACTTTTCATCCAAAGAACCCTTTTTGGAAGAAACAGTTCTTCAAGAATTGTAGATAGCATGGGTATTGAAAGATCCCTACCCTCAAATAGTCAAATGTTTACCCAGGTTCCAAATGGTATTTTTAAATGTAGATGTATCTGGAATCCTTTTAATCAATTAATCTTACTCCTGCTATACTTGATATCTTTGGCTGAGGCACCAAATGGTCTGCCAAAAATCTCTCTTTTTTTTTTTTTGTAGGAGTACTTGGCGTTTCATATTCCAGTTCTAATTTGGAACCAAATTTTGGTTCCCAACCCTCTGCACCATCCAAATAGTCAAGACTGAAGTAGTGGTGATTTCACAAAATCTCCAACCCCTTAAAAACATGATTGTGAACCATGAGTGTTGTGGGTTGCAATGAGCAACATCAGGCCTGGCACTTAAACAATCTCATGAAGTCCAGGGCTGCTAAACATGGTTCCTTTGGCCCCAGGCTGACTTATTAAACTTAAAAATACGAATCTATGGGTAATGTAGTCAGTTACTACTTGTAGTGCCACCCTTGCTGGGTTCTAACTGATACCCTTGAAACAGAAAAGGGTTCTCTGTAGAACGCCCTTGATGGATTCTTCTTACCAGACTTAGAAGGTGGAGATTCTGGGTGGAACCATTACACCATAACCCAGTAGACATTTGTATGTGGGGTCCACTTGGGTGGTAAATGGGCTGAAAAATGGACCCGAAATGGGATTGACCATGGGTTCCATAATGGCTACATGAAAGTGGGCCCCACGTGGGTTATGCTAGGGCTACCTGGGTACCAGGTGGGTATGGGTCCAAAATAGGCACCTTATCTGGGGCCCACGGGTAAACCCAACCATGTGGGCAACATTATGGAACCCATGGTCAATTCCATATAGGGCCCATTTTTTAGCCCATTTACTACACGCCTGGGGCTCACATAGAAATGTTTGCTGGGAAAAGGGTCTATGTAGAAACTCTCATAGGGTTTTCTGGGTATAACCCTTTATGTTTGATTCTAGGAAGTACCCCCCCAGAAAGGTTCTACAAGGAACCAAAAACTGTCTCCTGTTGGGACAAACTGAAGAACCCTATGTGGTTTAGGTTAGCACCTGTATTTCTATCTATCTATCTATCTATCTATCTATCTATCTATCTATCTATCTATCTATCTATCTAAAACCACAGTCTTAGTCATGCTTAGTTTCCTACATTTGTTATTATTTCTTTTTCTCTTTCCACACCAGTTTGTCTGGAGGCAGCTTGCTGATATTTTCCAGTTGGTCAGTGTGGCTCACTGGCAGACGCCTGTCTTCTAGACGAGCACGTACTAAACAAAGAGGTTCCTTCAGCCACTTTTCTTCTGCAACTGCCCGCTGTTTCTCAAAACATCTTCTTTCATTTTCATATTTAAATATTTTTGTTTGGGCATTTTGTTTTTATTATTCATGTTGAGGTATCTAGCGACAGGAAAGACTGAGAATACCATAGTTGTCAGGTTAGATTAAAAGTTTGGATATTGCTTTTACATGGTCGGTACCTGAGCCCACTGACTCACCACCATCCTGCTTTTTCCACATTAGATTCATTGTTTGTTGTCAAACATATAACGAACTCATACTTCTGCTTGCCAAGGTAAATCTATTATTTTTTTTATAACCCATTTATACCCATGACCCTTAGATTCCCACTGGCATGAAATCCACTGTTTATTCAAAACTTTATTACCTAATTCTAACAGCGATATGAATCTCTAACCTTGGCATAACAAAACAGCAAGCTGAATAATGATGGGAAAACATTTAAGTTAAAGTTTAAGAAATACACCAATAGGACCTTTTGAGGTTTTTATGTGCTGTGTGGTTAAAATGTTCTCAGTCCACAGAATAACAAGTTACCCCTCAGTTTATTAGAAAGCATTAAACTCATAAGAAGTAGTGATGCAAAGTTTTTCAGTGACAATATTCCTGATTTAAAAGAATGACATTATCATTTCAATATAAATCAATTCAGGTTAAAGTGACACTGTTGTTTCAAGATATAAACACTCCATCACATTCATCATGAATTCCTTCATTGCAGAGGAGTATAGGGATTGGAAAGTCCAGCTAAACAACTATCAGCCAGGCTGCAACTTTTCACCAAGCCTTCCCGAGGCAAGATTCACTTTCATGTTCAATTCTTGCCAAGTACTTTATCTCCAAGCTGGGTTCGACACACAAGCCAAAGAGTTTGGGATGAAAAAACAAAAAGGCTATTCCCTGTGATGGTCCAGCTAAGAGATTGTTGCCAATATCATGACCACAACCATCACAATCAATGGAAGGAATGAGCCAGAAAAACCCATGGTTACAATTTCTATGTAATTGTGCCTTATCACCACAGAAAAGAAAGGCATTACATGTTTAAGGTCTGTCTTTTGGTCAGATTTTACCCCTGCAGTGATGAAATAAGCCAGTCGGTTAGGCAAAAACATGGAAAAGAAAAGAGCTTTGACATCACAGCTGCATTTGCCCTAAAGTCAACAAGATATGGAGGACAACAACTAAGGAGTCCTTCAAAATGAGAGTGGTTATCTCTGATGTGTTTGACCTTCTATAGAAGATGCAAGAAGATCTCTTATCTTGATGTCAACTGACCTTAAGTAAAGTAGTCTCTTTCTGATGAGATGATATCATCTGTGAACACAGATCCTGAGCCACAGAAATGTCAGCCTTTACTTAAAGTGACAGGCTGTAGCCATTTCAGCAGAACATCCAGAGGAGTTCTTCCCTAATCCCTGAAGTCACTGCATAGTGTCCATCTTGGCTGACAAA
Organism: Epinephelus moara; assembly: GCF_006386435.1. Lineage (NCBI taxonomy): Eukaryota > Metazoa > Chordata > Actinopteri > Perciformes > Serranidae > Epinephelus > Epinephelus moara. The sequence continues at coordinate 20,547,672 of NC_065527.1, forward strand.
GCCCCAGAGAGAAATTTAGAGGATATAGTGTGTAAAACTGTGGCTTCTCTACTGGGAAGAGACCCTGAGGTAAAGGTGGTCAGTGTTTAGACACAATATTTTTGGAGGATGTGAATATTCCCCATGAGGTTGAGACATAAATTCTCTGCTGGAGGATATCAAGAACTCCTAGACCTGCCCATCAAGTATGAATGTAATTCCTAGGAACTACCTCTCTACTGTTTGATCATAGATATATGACAAAAAAAATCTAAAAGACGGAATGGTCATTACGACAGTGACAGCGTTTTAACAGCCAGACTTTGGCCTCAGTTCTACTGGGCGAGCACTGCAAATCACACTTTAACCCATCGTAACTTTGACTAAAAAGGCCTTGTTCTCATGCACTGTTTGTATATTTAGCTATGACAGGTAACGCACCACAATTTGAATATAACCCAAGTAATCATGAGCCAGTTATTCATGTATAACCCAAGTAAATTGGAAAGGCTGTGATCATGTGACCTATGTGCTGATGGGAGAAAAGAGGGAAGATGTATAAAAAGTGAAACTTCATGTAAAGAAGCATATTAAGGTGGCGGATTGGTCAAACAAAACGGGACTTTCCCCCAGAAGATCTTGTTCTGAACCATTTGAAACCATGTGAACTCGGGGGTGTTTTAAGGTACGTGGTCACCATGTTTCTTTTCCTAAACCTAACCTATGCAACTTAACTTGCCTAAACATAAGCTACATAAATTTATGTTAAGTATGTAACTTGATGTTCAGTGCATTAACGTCTTTCATGGGGCGCTAATTCATTAGATATCATATGAACTGTTGTATATGTATTTTTGTGAGATATCATAAGAGCCATTGTATGTAGATACATAAGGGGGATGAGATGGGGAATAATATGAAATACACATATACATATGCATCCACCACCCTAAACCCCACACCCTTAATTTCCACTTTGAGACATTATTTGTAACAAGCACAGGCTTGAATATTCTGTCACCACCAGGAGAAGATGTATGAATAAATAATTTCAAAACGGTGCCAATAAACAAAATCTGTTTATATGCAAAGTCGTCCATTATTAGCATTCAGTCTGGTGATAAGATTTCTAGTGCATATGCAAATCTAATGAGACATATAACTCTGACTATGTACATGCACATGCACAGAAACATTTAGTCATGTACCAAAAAATAGAAAATAGACACTATATGACATAATATTTGATATTTTACAGTGTGATCTAACATGTTATTGTGTCAGTGTCTCAGCAGCGAGTTTAGTCATTGGGCTTTGGCCCCATAGGCAAATTGAGCTCTGTCAGATGGCAAAGCTTGTGTGAGAAATATAATGACAGTTGCATCATACTGTAAGTGTGGTACTTAGCTGAAGGTGCGGCCGTGTAATGAGTTTTCATTCTACTAGTCACTAAAGACTGCAGAGTTGCTGCTGTCCTTATATAAAGACCAGCTTCTATAATGTTAAATGCCGTCATCCTGATTAGGTGTTCATGCAAATACGTGCCAATTTCAGTGCAGAGGGATGCAGCACTGAGTCACCAAGCCTTTCCAGCACTGTTAAAAGATGACGCCTCTGATTAAAGTTACAATGTGTGACTTTGCACCCTACCATGTGCTTTTAAAGATAGATCTGGAGCTGCAGAAGAATATCAGCACTCACTAAAAGTCTCTCACAGCTTCACAGATGAGCCCTCCACCAGTGGAGAGGAGAGGAAAAACATTTGGATTATATTCCTGGGGTCAGCATAACACTGGAAATGGAAGTGGCCAAGAGGGCTGATTCATCTGTGCAGCAGGGGTCCGGCTCCCACAAAATGATTCGGTTGATGGTGAGACCAATCCTCTGATGGAACTGAACGCCCTCCCTGAGGTTAACATGATGAGCCTGCCCACACTCAATATGGCTTCTATCAATGACTGTGTGGTGTGAGAGGCTGTTAAAGAGGAAATCACACCCAAGGTAGGTGAAATGCTAGACCCTGTGTTTTGTAAGGCATTTCTTTTCAGGAGCTTTATTCTTTTAAGGAGACTGTCATGTGGTTTTGCGGGCACAGAAAATGAGTGTTATCATAAAATACTATATGTGTTTGTGGTAATAATAAAAATATTTTCAATCAAACATATATTCTTCTGTCTTTGCCTGTAGCTGTAATTGAATTGTGGCAATGTATCTTTAACCCAATACGCAAACCACAGGTATGTTACATTTGTAGGCTATTATGTAGCAGATATGTTGAAACATTGGGTTTCTTTTTGTTTTAATAATTAAATCCATGTTGTGACAACACTGTGGTTAACATGTGATTATATTTAGGCACATAAACCAACATTTCTGGCTTAAAATACCCAGGTGGTCACTATACAAGTCTGGAAATGTCCCTACCTCTCGTTAAAAATACACGGTTTTGTTGTTTTTTAGTCTCAAACAGAGGTCTGCTGCTGTCGGCTACTTGCAGACTTCCTGCAGCTTAAGGAAAGTAGGATTTAAAGACTTTTTAAGACTTTTTAATGCCACCTGGAATGAAATTGACAACAAATTTTACAATAACGAAAACTGAAGGAAAAAAACATGAAACAACATCAGTTACTTAGGGTTCGGAACAAATGCCCAAATGCTTATTGTAACCTAAAACATGACTTTTTTGGTTCAAAAGTTAGGCTAGGCTTTTGGAGTGAAACACATGGAAAACAATAAACATATTATGTATTATATTATCATAAAGTATCCATTTGGTTCACCTTGGAAAAATCATTCCTTCATTGTGATTGGATGTGGTAAATGTACTGTATATGAGCGTTGTAGGTTCCTCTATCCTGATCTGGGAAACAATAATATGAGAAGCATTCAGTAAATTAACAATTATTTTAAGAATCAGCAATGCAACGTGTTAAAAAATTATGCATAAAATCATATTTCTCATGTCTTTGCATTTTTAAGACCTTTGAAAGATTGATTTCAGGCATTTTAATACCAATTAAGACCTTTTTTTAGATGAAATAATTCAATGCCTTTTAAGACTTTTTAAGCATTCATGGGAAGCCTGTGTTTGGCAGTGGTCCCGACTTGGTGTCATGCCATCCATCGTCTCCTACTTCTAATGAGAGACTAAGCTCATATACATGTAATCTGGACTATGTCACTTTAGAAATGCTGATGATACCTTTGAAACATACAAATGTATAATATCAGCGGTGTGCAGAAATGTACTAAGTCCACTTTTTAATCTTGTGACTGGGCTGTTATGTTCACACAGTATTTAATACCATTTGTATCCACTGATTATTTCAACCACATCTTTTAAATGCAGTTATTTAGAATAGTGAACCAACAAGTATGTTGTTGCCTAGGTACTGGGGAGATTCAAACATACAATGCAGCTCACGCGATATGCTTAAGTGGATGAGGTGTGTTATCTGTCACTTGTTTTGGATCACGCCCGAAACAACCGGTGAATTAAAAAGATATCATGAGCTGACTCATTTTTTGTTTTCCAAGAAGGTGGCCAAGTACAATAAAGGGAGGCGTAGCACCAGGAGTGGCCCCTTTCAGCATGGCAAGCCCATTAATGTGATACTCCACCCAAATTTGTCTCTTGAGTATCAACCATTCAACCCTGTGTGGACATGAAAGACGTCAGTAAAAGCTTGTCGCTACCTTCTTTGTGGAGAGTGGTGTTATTGTAACTGACTGAATTAAAGTGAGCAGACATAAGAACTTTTTACAGCGACCTTTCAAGATTGGTAGGATCATGGCAGGTGTTTCACTCCATCTTGTTGTCCATGAAACGTCTGTCTGTGTGGGAGCTTTGTGGTTTTGAAATAAGCAAACACTTGGAGGGAATAATCTTTGCACCATAGGGAGCATCTTGTAAAATGGCCTTGGTCATTATGACCACGCAGAGCACTCGCCTAGTCTAATGACTCTCATGAGATGGTTCCTGTACTGTTACAAATCCACCCTCATGCCAGACACTGCAGCATACATTTGGTTTAAAGCATCTTTTCTTGTACTAAAATGTAAATCCAGCAGGATAAGGGGAAAGTGTGAGAAAGATGTCTGTGCTTTTTCCATTGCTCAAAGTGATTGATCAGGTTTTTTTTCTGTGCGCTGATCTGTATGCAACTCAGCCATAAATCCCTGCTCTGTGAAGTTCGGGTTATGTCAAAGAGATCTTTAGATTATGACAAATGTACATCACATGCATATCTTTAACATATATCACAAACCGCGCTCTACATTTCACGACCATTTAGTTAGTTTAGTTATGAGTTTCACTGCAGCACTGCTCCTGGAGCCTGGCTTGATGAAGGACTTATTTTTGACTGAGAAAACTCATTTTTAGGTGCCCATTTTTTCAATGGACATCTAAGAATTTTTTATTTGTAATGCTGACTTTATATTCTTCTTAGGGCCCAAGGGCATGTTACCAGCCCAGGTATTGATGTAACATTGTTCGAAACAAAAGTGAATTGAAGGCGCAAAGAATTCAAAGACGTTGCTTCAGCAGGGAGACATAACAAACAAACAAGTTTATTGTCTGATGCTCTGCCATGTTAAAGGTGCTGGATGAAGAAGCCAAGGCCATGTATAAAAACCGGTGCACAAGCAAAGGCAATCCTGAATTCACACATCCAAACAGTTAAGGTCTGAATCTGAAAAGGTCAAATACTGTATTTGAAAATCATTTTACTCATTTTGCCATCTCCTGAAAATAGTATTGAACTTTTTACTGACAGCATTATTTGCTGATTTTGTCTTACAAAAGTTTAACTGTAGCGAATATATTGTCTTTGAGATTCTTAAAGTGGACATCCAAGGGAGTTTCAGTGAGTTTAATTGAAATGAGTGATGATTACAGCACTGGAGACATTGTGCCAGCTGACAGAGCTGACAGAACAGTGACAAATAAAACAAACATAAATGAATAGCTGGGTCAGTGAAGCCCAAAACAACACAGGCTGACCTTTGTAATATTTGTAATTTGGTATTTTATTTTAACATGACAAATTACTGAAAAACGCCTGAATGCCACATTAGCATGTGACTTATATGATGAGGACACATTAACTCAAAATGTACTGTAGTATATTTAAATAATAATCCTCTTTTTGATGAGCCATGACTAAGCACGCCACAAAACCCATGAAACCTGAGTATCTTCATCCAACAACACAGGATACATGTTTGTGTTTGCAATGAGCATACAAATCATTTCACAAATATATTTTCATTATTTTGCGGTCAAGACATGAGGTCACATGATTATTTTACATCCTACAGTATAGGAACATTAATGAATAACAGCAGATAAAGCAGCTAAAGTGTTCAGCATGATTACATTTCCCTGTTGGCTGCAAAATAACCAGTTAAAGGTGATACTGGTCTGTTTTAAAGCGTCAGATTATAGTGTGATTAAACAGTTATATTTGGTGTGTAATGGTGTTTTATGGACCTTTATATGTATGCAAAAGAAAAAATGACAATATGGTAGTGTTGTTTCCTGCAAAGTTACAGTAGCATCCTGGATGGATCAGTGTGGTCGACTGAAACACAAAGAATCACAACATTTCTGTTTCCAGAACCTCAGTGTGACGCTCCAGTAAAACACATGTCTTACCTTATTTGTAGATGTACCAAAGACTTAGGACATGTTGTAAATATGCGTGTGTGTGTGTCTGAAAGAAAAACAGCACCACAGTCATAGAACTAGAATAAACAGAAATACATTTTCTGATATATCTCTGTATTCTCCACTCCTTCCGTCTCTCTCTGTCTTTCACACAGCCCCATAATAAAATATATTTTTTCTTTAAGTTTTTGTGAATATTTAAACAAAACACAACGTCTTCACTTGAATTTTTTTGAGTGTTGTGATACATTAGCTGCTAAGTCTTTGAAATGATGCCATAAAAGTATAATTTAAGGTGTTGTTTCTTATATAGAGTTCCTTAAATGTTATGTCAGATATTTTTGAATGCAATAATGCAATATTTACTTCCCGTATGTGTCTTTTATTTTGGTGTTAGTGATTTAAAAGAATAATGCACTGTTAAAGCAACAATTATGTGTTGTAGCACACAACATGCTCCTCTTTATGTACAGGTCGTACAAATCAAATTAAGGAGGTTTATGTTGACGACATTTTACCAGGATGGTATGAATACATGTATTCAGCAGCTTTTGGCTTCTCTCTGACCACAAAACCTGTGGGAGCAACTCGGGTGGAAACACAGCAACTTGGTGATATCATTATTTTGTGTGTGTGTGTGTGTGTGTGTGTGTGTGTGCGTGTGTTTTTTTTTATTTATAATAGCGCTTTTTCTAACTTTTAATGAGTTGGGTTTAACTTATGCAATTAAAATAAATAAATGTTGTTAATGCAGCATGCATCTTTGATTGTCTGGTAAACACAAATATTGTCTTCTCTTGTATTTAAAGTCAACTTGAAGATTTTTATTATATTTTTGCAATATTCCAATATTTATATGATTTAAATCAGATGAAGATATTATTGTAAATCAAGGGAAATTCATGGTCATAATCACTGTCTGTGTGAGTATCATAGCTCTTGGAAATATATTACTGCACTAAAAGTATTTATTCACACAATATGCCTCTAATGATAAATTTTCTGCAGGCACTTGGCTTTGGGAGGTTTCAGTTTCAAACTCATCCATCATAAACACGCAGATCAAATAAAACTCATCCCACAGGGTATCATAATATCTGGATATCTACTGTTCACCTGCAGTAAAATCAAGGGTTTGGTAATTATATCACTGGAATTTCTCTCTCTTTTTCTGTCTCTCTCGCCCAGAAGGATTTCTATAAAGTAAATTTACACGGTGAAGTAGCTCAAAGGTTTTAGTAGATTTCACATAAAGAGAGGAGAGAAGCCGGAGAGGGGAACAAATGTGTGAACGAGAAAAAAGAATGACGGAGATGCTGTCGAATGGAAAGCATAACTTGTGAAAAGTAAATCTGGTTTCAGTTTACATGCGGACCGACCGGCTGGTCCGTCCATATGTCAAGAGTAACATTTATAGATTTTACATACACGCCTCTGCTCACAAATCAACAGCCTGTCTCTGTCTTTTTCTCTCCCTCTGTCTGCCTTTCCATCTCCTCTCTGTCTTTCTACTCGCTCCCATTTTCGCATTGTGTCCCTCGGCTCTTAGGCATAAGCTGGGCAATGACACACACACACACACACACGCACACACACACACACACACACACACACACACACGTAGAGAGAGAGACTGTGTGTCTGGACTTAGATGAGATTTTAAAATGTTGTTTTGAAACTTTGAGGCTTTTAGTAAAAGTCCAGATATAAATCTATGCTGGTCCCACAGTGACAGATGGCATTAACCAGAGAGAGACAGAGAGAGCTCTGGTTTGGAAATATATAAAGCTTTGTTCTTTGTGTCCTTAAAGCTTATTAATTTGAACAAAGCGAAGAAATGAGACACTGACAGATACCGATTATAGTTAGAGACATGTCTGTACCACTGTTTAACTTATTTGCCCAACAATATCAGATAGCTTAAATTAAAATACAAACCCTTTGCTCAGATAAAACTGTAGCACTGAATATTTAATTGGCTTCATATAGATGCAGGTTTGGGTGGTCACATGCAAACATATCATTACTGTGTTCAAATAGTCACGCTAACATTTCACCAACTCTTCTCACAATAACTGTGTTTATGCAGAAGTCTGGATTTTCATGCAGCAAGGCTCCACCTGCACAAAAAAACTGCACCGTCACAAAATTTACACAAAGAATTATCCTTTTAAACACGGATCCTCATGTTACCTGCCTCTTTGGACACACGTAGGTAACATAACTCTTTTAGAATAATCCAGTTAAGATCATAGCAAGATTACTGGAAAACCAGTGTCTAGCTGTCGATTTGAATAAGGTTACTCCGTCAACATTTGTTTTTTGCTGTTTCTGCAAACTTTGACTCACCCTGACTGCATCCAAGGTTTCTTTCATTTTCCTAATAAATAAGGTGCCCTTGACAAGATTACATTTGTTAGTTTGTTTTGTCCTCTTGTTTTATTTGATTTCTTTCTGTTTCTTTTTATTCTGTAAAAAAGAGACTTGGTAGCTGTGATGAAGTATTGTACCGTATGTATAAATAAACTCCAACTTAATGTCGACAGAAACCATGCTGCTGATAAGCACTGACTTCTGCTGCTACCACTGGGATCATCACTATTTTCCACTGTATTGGGAGCGAGCTCCCGCTCAGTCAGAGAGAGGAGCTGGCAGCCTCATCTTTTTCAGAAACTTTTTTTTTTTCTGGCAGACTGTTCTCAGGACACCACAGCTGGACTGGAATATTCTGTTTACAGGTTTATTCATGGTGACAGACGGGCTCAATGGTGGGGTATTAAAGGTGCACACAGCTTCTGCCAAATGAAGAGAGTTTTTCCAAAACTCGCTCAGTCCAATTTTGATCCAAAAAAGGCTAACCATGACAGAGAAGTCATGGTTACAGTGAATATTAGCACATAAACTATCCAATTTTTATTTCATTTTACTTGTCCGCAGCTGTGGGACTCTGCTGAACTTTCCAGAACTCTTTCAGTCCTGGTGTGGCAAAACTTACAGTCCCATGATGAACAGATTATACAAGCTACTATAATTCAAGAAGACAGCAGATGATGACGGATCCTTGTTAGAGGAGCACAGACTGTACAGGGGTTACTGATAGTATGTGAGCAGTGTGCACCATCATCATTTCACATATGTATTACTCCTGATAACAGACACATAATCAGGTAAATAGTTACTATATGATGATGAATCACAGGTTTTTAAATACAGGGCTACAACCATTAGCCTTTTAGCTTAGCACAAAGACTGGAAACAAGGAAACAGCTAACTTGGCTCAGTATGAGCAAAACAAAATCATTCAAACTTATCAACATGTGTTACTGTGCTCTAAATCGTCTGTTATGTGAAGCCAAATCTCATGATTTACGTGCTCACACTGTACGGCCCGACGGTCAAGCCACGACCTGAGTGCTCACACTGTACGGCCCCTGCAGACCATTCTGAGTAGTGAGATTTTTCAACAAAAGTTTGTTTGAAAGCTCTGAGGCAGGTAGAAGTTTGTTTGCTAGCAGGGGTCTATCAGAACAAAAAATATGACCCGACAGCTGAAGATCTCTGATATTACCTCCCAGTGTTTCTCTTGTTTGTATCGATTGTGATAGTACGAGGAGGAAACATCAAAGAGGCATGTGCGATCAACCTGGCTTCCGTATTTTTCCGTCCACATGATGCATCATGTCGCCATGGCACTTTCAGACGCTCTTTTTGCCACTTTGCACATGTACAGTGAAGAAAAATGCTCTGACCTTGGGGAATCCAAGAATCCAAGAAATCCATCAGTCAGGAGCACTTAAATGGGTCATGGTTGATCCTTGCCCCCCTGTATACTGAAGCCAAAGCTGAAATTTAGTCCAACTGAAATGACCCAAAGTGCCACACTGCTGCTTGAATCTATAACTACGTAGCACATTTTCTGGGTTGATACAAAAATAAGACAAATATACTTAAGCTTACAAATGTGGTGTAGTACATCCCAGTCATTTGATGGACGCTTTTGTCCAAGAAACTTAGTTTAAATTTATTTACCATTGAATGTAGTCAGTGTCTGTAATGCTGACATGTGGGTTTAAATTGGAGGTGAAAAAGAACTACACCTGCAGTGTGTGTGTGTGACCCCTTTAAAACTCGTTATCAAATTTCACATGACTTTTTCGCATTGCCATTCTACATAAAAGGTACGATCAGAAAATGAGGGGACATAGTTGTCTCACATTTTAGCCACCAGCGGAGGTAGTAACAGCGCCGAATTGGCATCTGTGTAAAAGGGAAAGCCTGATGAACAGAATCGTGGATGGGACTTGTGTGAGGTTTTGATGACTCCCACTGCTGGGAGATTTAAAAATCAGCTAATAGCAGTTAGCAGCTAACTCAAAGCAGAAGACGACTGAAAATGTCAGTAAAGTGGTAAAACAGTGTCCTTACCCTCAGAGGAGAAAACGAGATCAGCCACCATATAACAGAGACAGTAAATGATTGTTATTGCCATGCTATGCCACAGTTGTTGCCAATGTGTATGTTATATGTCACATGAGAGGACGGTGCTGGTGTGTCACGCCCGTCACGTCTCTTCTGCTATTTAAAATCACACAGTGTTTGGTTTTGGGTAAAAATGCAAAGGCAGCGTAAAGAAGGGACCTTTAGCTGCCCTATGGCACAATCTCTGTGTAAAAGGGGCTTGTGTGTGTGAGTGTGTCATGATTAGTGGTCAAAAAATCTCTCATGCACAGTCTACACGTAAATCATATCATTACTGTCATCATCATCATACCTCCACAGCAGCCCCCCTTCTTTCATTCTCATCTTAGTTTCCTCTCCCAGCAGTCTAATTCTACAGTCACAGTTTACACAAGCACACAAACACAAACACATTAGAGTTTACTCAAGGTTTGATGACAGTCATGACAACAACACAGCTGCATGTCTGTGAGTGCGTCTCCTGCGCTCAGTCTCCGGTCGAGTCAGACAATAGGACAGTTATACTGGTGAAACCGCCGGCTCAGCCCCGGCCGGCTCCTCACATTTTCCATCTAACCACGTTTACTTGCTTTGCCTCTTTTTCCCCTCATCTTCTCTTTCTGCTCAGGGGAGATGAGGAGTGAGAGAGCATTCATTGAGACAGGACTGAGCTGGTTCTTTCTTTCTCTTTCGTTTCTTAAGCCTTCAAAATCCTCCATCTTCATTAATTCTTTAATATCCTGCCCGTGTCAGACGTTTTACTTTCTTTAAATGCCTTACTTCTTCATATGTTCTGTCGTTAGGAACTGACAAATTAAAATCTTTTCCAACTGATATTTGAGGAAAATTTAGACAAGAGAAGATTAACAAAACTGAAGACCAAGTTTCCTCCAGTGTTACAAGTAACATGCTGTTTTAATTTCCCTGAAATTTAGTTGATTTGCTCTTAAAAAACCAAAAATCAACAATCAAAACCTGGACCCTGACAAAACATCCTGGGTTTACAAAACTCTATACACTTACTGTAATTGGCCCTCAGAAATTATTTTTTATTATGCAGCCTTCCAGATGTGTTTATTGTTATGGCTAAATATTGGATGTGCTTAAGTTGGAGTCTATTGTGTAACTAATCATTCATGGCTTGTTTGATCACATTTTATCTGCCCCGCGGCCTCATTTGTAAAAGCGTTTCACAAACAAGTTTAATCAAACCAATATGCTTACAGTATGTCAAAGTAATTCCCTTTTTTAACTCTGATGTCGGCGTGGAAAAGGTCCCAAAGCGGATGCACTCACCCAGTTCATCATTTGCAATTGAAAGAAGCTGAAAGTGTATGAAGGGGGGAACCCAAAACGACTCCACTCCGCTGGTAGCTTTGTTATGGAGAGGAAGTAAAATGATCACGCTGAATGAAAGCTGCTCTCTGTCAAGTCAGACGACGGAGAAATTACTAAGGAAAGCAATAACTTGTGGAAATACTTCTTATGTTTTTGGTCATTTGTGTGTATTTATTTGGTGTTAGTAGAGATGGAAGCATAACGTCTACTAGGCCTACTGTATGTACTGAATATTCCCCTTTACTGTATGTGATGTTTTATGTTCTTGGATATGTTACATTAAAGAAAGAAGACACTGGAAGAAGAAAGGGAGGTTAATCTCAACTATTGTATTGAAGAAGAAGGAGAAGAAGAGGAGATGAAGAAAGAAAGAAAGAAAGAAAGAAAGAAAGAAAGAATTGGAAGACGAAAGGGAGGTTAATACCAACTATTTTACTAAAGAAGGAGAAGAAGACATTGGAAGAAGAAAAGGGGGTTAACGAGGAGAAGAAGAAAGAAAGAAAGAAAGAAAGAGAATGAAAGAAAGCAAAAAGAGGAAGAAGAAGGGGAGGAAAGAAAGGAAGGAAGGAAGGAAGGAAGGAAGGAAGGAAGGAAGGAAGGAAGGAAGGAAGGAATGAAGGAAGGAAGGAAGAATAATTGGAAGACGACAGGGAAGAAGAAAGGGAGCTTAATACCAACTATTTTACTAAAGAAGGAGAAGAAGAAGACATTGGAAGAAGTAAAGGAGGTAAATGTCAACTACTGTATTGGAGAAGAACAAGGAGAAGAAGAAAGAAAGAAAGAAAGAAAGAAAGAAAGAAAGAAAGAAGAAGAAGAAGAAGAGGAAAAAAGAAGAAGAAGAAAATTAAAAAAGAAGAACATGACCTTAGGTAAATTCCCCTATGTGTAATGTTTTATCTTCTTGGGAATTTCACATTAAAGAAAACAGAAGAAAAAGAACAAAACAAGAATTGAATTGAATTTCCAACACAAGAAGAAATTGGAAGAAAAATACATTTGAAAAAGTAATTGGAAGAAGAAGAGTATCAAGAGGAAAATTCATCTCCATTATATTTATTTGAACATAAATATCCTATTTTGAAACACTGTGCTTAAACTGATTTGTACAACAGTCTTGATATGTATAATATGTTCCCTTCCTTCACTTCACGACTGCAGTAGATTCAGAGTTGAGATCGATAAGAAGTGAGAGCTTTAACCTCAGTCCACCAGCAGGTCAGTGCAGCTTTGTGAGAGGAGCTGCAGGTCTTAAAATGTTGTCCACTCAGTGAATGATACCGAGCAACATTTGGGTTGCTATCGCCTGAATAAACAGTACGAGATTCCAGGAAGCGAAATCACAAGAGGGTTAATAAATCCAGACCTCCTCAAAATTGTACATACATACAGAGCATCAGGCTAAGTCAAGTGTACTGTAAACAAAGTTGATGAGGGGAACAATGGCATAATTCATAATTGTACACACACGCACACACACACACACACACACACACACACACACACACACACACACACACACACACACACACACACACACACACGCAGGATCATATAAGCACAGACCTCTCACTACAAGTAAAACCCTCCTACACACACACACACACACACACACACATGCAGACTTATCTAAACACAGTCTAATGCAGTCCTGTGTGCTATGGAAAATGTATACGCGGAACAAATTTGATTCATAAATGGGCAGGTTTCAATTTGAATCCTCGCCCACTCTCTTATGGCTGGCTGCTAAAATAGAGCGCAGCCTGTGGAACTGGAGAGAGGGAGAGAGAGAGGGGGAGAATCACCATTCAAGGTGATTTGAACGATAGTTTCTGTGTGGAGCTACAAGGCTGGTTGAGTGAATATGAGCAACCAGCCAGCGAAGCCAATTTTATACATGGCTAAGTTTTCTCTTATACTATGTACCTGAGTGCGCACACACACCTACCTGCACACACAGGCGCACACTCACACACAGCCTGTTACAAACAGACACCCACAGGTACACACACATGCACGCATTCTCACTTTGAGGGATTTTCATAATCTTTTTATCCTTGTGATGACCACCAGGGCAAGAATGAACACACACATTCACACAGCTAATTTTTCTTTGGGTGCTAATGGCAGGTTTCGTCACCTAATGATGAACACAGTAAAAAAGACAAACAGAAAAATACACTTCATGCCCAAAAGTAAGTGGACATCCAAACAAAGTATGCAGACACCCAAATATTATACTCAAACAGTGTGCGCACCATACCATGGGTGGTGGGGTGCACATGTCTCAAATAGAGGACTGACTGATGCACAGAGGCACTTTTCATGGTGGTATGATATGCACTGGGCGCATCAGTTTTAGACGCAGACGGCAACAACCCAAGTCATCAACTACCGCCACTTTGTCAGTGGAAGTCAACGTCAGACATGGATACAGAGAGGCACCCTTTACGGGGGTATGATACGCAATGATGTGACAAACTATAGCCTGGGACTACTGTTATGTAAAGAGCGAGAAAGTCCTCATAGGGTGGGCAGTAGAGGAGGTGGATGGGTCCAACAAAGTCCAGACTTTTACCCAGGAACCCACTGCTCATTTCTGGTGTGAATTTTATGCGTAATAATGTTTTCATCTAATTCTAACTACTTGCTTTTGTTGCTTACACCTATGGTATCAACCTCAAAAAATGAAGTGTTTTTGCCCACATTGTAAATTCACTTCGAAGAAGAAAAAGTTTCTGCATGTAACGAGCTGAAACTGTACATTTCCTGTGAAAAGGGAAGTGTATTTTGAAAAGACACAATGCATGTAACAAGTGTCCAGAACAGATGCAGGAGGATCCCTCAGCAGCAGTGTTTTATACATTGGTATGAAAACGTGTTGTGCAAGCATGTAGGCCTACTTGCTTTATGTCAGCACATTTGATACCTAATCAGTGATGACATCAGACACATCACATGGGTATTGAATCCAAGCGCCAACTTTCGGGACTGAAAAATGAAGCCAACGCGAGCCTGCCAGAAACTGCAGTTCCTTAAACGGCCATATGAGACTCCAAAAGCGAGTCAGTCCCCAAAGACCCCCATGTTAAGATGCCCAACTTTAGAGCAGAAATAAACATGTTCACAGCCTGGTACAAAAAACAGTTTTGGTCTCAAACTAATTTCAACATTAATATCAATTTTACGGGGGTGAATTTTCATATACGTCACCTGTTAACACAGACATGCTGTTTGTAAGACGTCACCGCAATCTATGAGTCAGATCCACTCTTCCCTCCTCCACAGCTCCATCCTTTCATCCAAATATGGTCACTTCTGGCTCAAAAAAAAAAACCCAAGATGGCAACAACTGAAATGTCGAACTCGAGACTTCAAAATGGGAAGTCCACAAACCAATGGGTGACGTCACAGTGGCCATGTCCAATATTTTATACAGTCTGTGATCAAAACCACACATCACAGTATATGTAAGCTTCCTTTTTTTCCTGATATATCAGTATGCTGACTATAAAACAGAGAAATGAATAATGGTGATTCAGTGTGCAGATTGAGTGGGACTAAGACAGTGTGTGTTATTCTCTGATCTTTGAGTTAAAGTGGGTGAAGTTTATGATGGTGATGGCAAGAACAGCATGCATGCTGATTTATTAAAGTGACTTAGTGATGAATCATCCACATGCATGAATCATACCTCATCTTACATATGATGATGAAGATACAGAAAAATAGAAATGCATGGCATTAATAGCATATTGTCAGTTTTTTAGACACCCCTCCCAAAAGTTCACAAATCATGTTTTCAGTGGAGCCAAGCTCCTCCTGGCTCCCCTGTAGCTCGCACCCTGTACCCAAATGTGACTGCTGATCATCTCATTCCAAAACCACGGGCATTAAAATGCTGCCACAACAGCCTCCACCCTTCTGGGAAGGCTTTCAACAAGATTTTGGAACCTGGCCGCAGGGATTTGCTCCCATTCAGCCGCAGGAGCGTTAGAGCGGTCGACCCCTGATGTGAGGTGATAAGGTCTGGCTCATGGCCGGTGTTCCAGATCATCCTGGAGGTGTTGGATGGGGTTGATGTCAGGGCTGTGTCATGTTCTTCCACAGCAAACTCAGAAAACAATTTCCTCATGGACCTCACTGCATGCATGGGAACACTGTCATATTCAAATAGGAAAGGGCCTTCCACAAATGCTGTTGGAGGTACAGTGCAGTATTTTTTTCCCTAATTGGAACTAAGGGGCCAAGCCGCAGCCATGAAAAACAGCCTAGAACAGGGCGTCCACATACATAACGAAAATAAAGGAAAGACAAAAACAGAGAAAGTGAAGTACACATTTAGTGATGAGGGATAAAAGAGGAATAAAAATGAGAACACTTACAGTTGGCCTCGACATTAGAAAGCTCCATAAGCATCCCACACATTACATTGCCTCACGACTTATGCAACACATTGTGAATATGCAAAATATCTGACACGTGGAACTCAATATTGCATGCGTGTACTCTCAGTGTACAGGTTATTCAATCTGTATCTGTGCTGTATCTGACCTTCTCTTTTACCACACAGTCTTATGAAAAAAAAAAAAGACAAGTTCAGGACACAGATAAACTGTCTTTGCCAAAGTACATGAGTGCCCTACTCTTTCCTTCTTTCACTCAGGGCGTGGTTCAACAGACAGGAAACAGTCCCCTCTGCTTTTAGCTGGGGCCCTGCACGGGGTGTGTGTGTGTGTCTGTGTGTGAGTGTGTGTGTCAGGGTGTGGTGTGCCCACTCAAACACGTCAATAAGTAAAGAAATACTTTTCCCCACTTTTTCTCCAGAGCAAAGCGAAGCCGTCGGTCAGTCTCGTGTTTCCAAGCTTGAGTCATATCTGAAATTGATTCCTAAAACTCTGCCTAAAAATATCTGACATTTACTGCCAGTACGTCTCACAGTGGAGCGCAAGACAATGTTGAGTAGATCTTACAGGTAGAACAACGCTATGTTTGTTCAAATAGTTTATTTTCGAACGTCCTCTTTAAGAGATGACAGCATAAATACTGTCATCACACAGATGAAATGACAGATATGATATACTGTTCTGTTCTACTCTGTTTGTGTATGTTTGTGTGCATGTGTGTGTCTGTGCACATGTGTGTGTGTGTGTGTGTGTGTCCAGATGGACGTCAAAGTGGTCAGTTCATCTGTGTTGCCAAGGGCTGGACCATTGTGGTTTTGTTTGAGCTCATTGCCAAAATACTGTCTGTGTGTATGTGTGTGCGTGTGTGTGTGTGTGTGTGTGTGTGTGTGTGTGTAGAGTTGGGTTGTCCTCAGGCTAAATTGAGCACCGACCACAACAGACAAACAGATCGACTGATAGAGAGACAAAAAGAAGGAGGGGAATTGAGAGAGAGAGACCAACCACAGAAAAGAGACAGGGCCTCCCTGTGAAATTTAGTTTTCAAACACAACAACTCCCTCACACACACACACACACACACACACACGCGCACACAGCTTCTCAATATGGAGGCCACAGACCTCCACTGGTCCATTAATGGACATGGACTGGATCTACAGTGGTCCCTAAACTAAAGGGCACTTCTAAGGTGGCTGTGGACAGCTGAGTTTCACATGTTCAGTTTCTGTGCTCAGAGGGGATTCAACGGAGAAACGGAGCGGCCCTCAAATCACAGAGGTAACAGAAGAGAAGAGTGAGGAGGAGAGTAAAGAAGACTAACTCATATTCATATTTATAGCTGTGTGAATGAACTAATAAAGGCCTTTAGGTACAGAATGATAAATTAATAAATAAATCATTTTGGTAGAATTACCAGCAGTGAGTCTGATTACAGTAAATGCAACAAATTACTGGAACATTTTAAGCCCAGCGTGTCATTGTGAATTACATCAAACAGACTTTTGCAGTGTTGGCCTGTTTATCGTGTTGCTATAGATGCAGGCTGAGAAAGCTTTACATTCCACTGGGCAATTAATCACTTAATAAATGAATAAATAAATACTCCTTCCTATGCAGCATTGTTTGCTGTGAAAAACATATTTGTGCCATTTAATTTTGTGGCTCTGGAAGGTTTTTTTCCACTCTGCTCTATTACATTCATAAACTGTTTCTCATATGAGCCCTGGACAATGTCTCACCTACTGGAGTTAGGCCATTTGGTTTAGGCGAGGGATGACGCCTGATAGAGCATGTAGGAGGAAGGACATGACGCAGATTACACGGTGATCATGTAGCCAGTTCGTACTTTGGCCATGAGAGTCTCATTCCGATCCTTTAATTTGTCGGATGATTTTGGCTTTGCTCCTTACAGCCAGTTCCTGGATCACGTGATCTTTCCAGTTGGACAGTTTTTCTTGCTGTCTTTGTGTAAAACAACCATTCTTCTTCACGCTTGGATGTTTGTTTTCTTCAAATTTCGCACAAGCTGAAAGATAGAAACGTTATAACCACAGCCACCAGCTTGTGCATTCTCCAGACATTTACCTGCCCTAGCCACATACAGGTTCTATCGGATATTACACAAACTTTGCACTAGGGAGCCAGCAGGGTAAAATCCATTTAATGTCCAGTCCAACTAATTCAGACATTTGCGTTCCCACATATAGCTCCTCTGAAAATGTCTCGATAATGTCAGCTTGCAGTGCATGTGTGAAAGAGGCTTTACATTAGTAACCAAAATGGTATATATGCTGTGGCAAAGTTTTACATTTTCCATACCGCAGATATTTGTTGTGACTCAGCGTCAGAGTACTAGCATTGGTACCAGCATTACTACTTGATCTAGCATCACCTGCCTATCTTAGAAGTACTTGAGGAGCAAAAAATATTGGTAAATTCAGTTTTAGTCATACTGAGCTCTTTGAACCAGCCAAAAGAAACTGAGGTTAACCTGTAATTGGGGCCACGTGCTCTGCCTTGTTAAGGGAAATAAAAGCCACGTCCATTATTGTTTCTTGTGCAGAATAAGACTGCGATGATTTCGCTTTTCATGCTTCAGAGGCAACTAGTTACTATCATAGCATGTGGGTTCAGAGCTGCCCAGCCACAGGACCAAAATCCAAAAAGTCCTCAGCACTGCTAAAGACATTATCGCTTAGAATAACCCTGTTCTTAGTGTGTCGGGCTCTGCATGCATTCATGGATGTGTGTGCGTGTTTATGTATGTGTAGTTGTTTTGACCAGTAGTTAAAGATCTGAACACGCAATCGGCTTCTCTGTGGTGAACTTCCTTCTCTTTCTTTTTAAGTTTTTTTGTTGTTTTCATGCATGGCCATCAAGCTGGCCTCCACCCCGTCCTCCCTCCCTCTGTCTCATTCTTTTCTGCTTCTTGTCTTCATAAAACTGTTTTTAAACTTTGTATATCTTTTTTGCCTTTTTGATGAGGTTTTGCCCTCCCCTCCGTCTCTGTGCCCTTCTGTTGTCTGTTTTTTTCTCTTTCCTCTCCGACTCATTCTCCGTCTGTCTTTCTCGAAAATGAACCTTCGTGACCCTGAAGACCAGCCCTCTTTTATGGAGATACCACTCAACTTCTGTGTCCTGCAGAAAAGTTTTTACCAATGTGCCTTCATGGTTTACTGTTGCTCCAAGGTCACGCAACACTGTCAGCTTACAATGGGGAAAAAAACAGTGTGCTGGGCTGTTAGTGTTGTCAGCCTGAAGTGCTATTCAAACTACACTTAGATGTGATTCACCCGCATGTCTGTTGTGTAATATTCATCCAAAACGATATCAAGGTTTTTCAGTAATTGCCACTGTAACCTCTTAAAAAAGCAACACTCAAAACTCATGGTGATGCAGAGTCACATGGAACTTGTATCATCAGATGAACTCTATGTTTTGCAAAATATGAAAAGTCATGTTGCAGTGTTTTTTTTTACACAGAGAACTTTTGCAGACATGACAAATCCAACAAATAAAAGTAAGGTGTCAAAGCACAAGGTTATTGTGAGGATGATTTGTTGTTACATCTTGAGAAATTAATTAACACTACAGCCTTGTGGCTATATCAGTCCTTCCAGAAAAATGAGTTTTTTTGTGATTGTTGCGGGCAAAAATCCTTGATTATGCGGCACGTTTTCTTAAAAAATGCGATGGAATATGCGGGATATTTATGCAATTTCATGCGATGAAATTGCGGGAACTTGCAAAAAATTGCGGGAACTTGTAAAAATTGCGGGAACTTGCAAAAATTGCGGGAACTTGCAAAAACTGCGGTTTGATGAAAAAGAGGAAAAAAGTGATTCCCCCAACACCCTGTTCTCACTAGGCTACTACCTTAATGTAGTCATTTCTAATTACTTCCTATGATAAGCAAGCATACTACATCACAGAAAGTGCAGGGAATATTTAAGTTCTCATCTTGTTTTATTTCAGACCTTAATAAACACATGGCTCAAACTTACAAAACATTGCTGAGTCAAACAAGTTCTGTAGCTAGAATATGCTACAACTTATGTAAAAATAAATAAATAAAATATATATTATGTCATGAAGGCTATGGAGAGAGATCCGTTTTTGCGCACCCGCTGGTTAAGCGCTTTTTGAAAGGAGTCAGGCGACAGAGACCTGTCACGCACTCTTTGGCACTGCAGTGCTACTCTGAGGCCGAATCCCACATTCATGCCTAAAATCATAACCAGCTCTTTTAGATCGAGAGTTATTTCACTGGAAGGTTTCTTCCCTCCTCCCCACAGGAGGAGAAGAAACATCACACAGACTCTGCCTAGTGCGCGCTCTGTCTCATTACGTGACGCGCACAGCAAGCCTCAGAGAGACACAACAGTTGTTTGTACATTACAGAGAGCGTTCACAAGGAAAACCCCTCTTGCAACGAAAATGCAAGATTATGAAATCATGCAAGCCCCGCATATTTCGCACATTTTACGCGGAAATCGGCGATTTATGCGGCGAAAGTGCGATTTTACGCGGAAATCGGCGATTTATGCGGCGAAAGTGCGGCGTCTTTGAAAAAATGCGGCCTCCGCAATATGCGGACTGATTATGCGTTGAATTATCTGATCGCATAATCGCGTTTTTCTGGAGGGACTGCTATATCAGTTTTTTAACTGGCTGCATTATACACAAACTAGCTTCCAAAGTCCTCTTATGCATCGCCAAACCTGCACAGCTTGGTGTTTGTTTCAGGTCATTCAGGTTAACAAAAACTACACATACCCTGCATCATCATGGTCTCAGCGAAGCATTAATTTGATCTGTAGCATGCCAAGTTTATGTGGCCTTCTTGACTTTTCATGAATGTAATAAAGGAAATAAACTTAAACTTAAACTTAATGTTGTGCTCCAGATAATGATATTTTTGCTTTGCCTAAAATGCACACGGGCAAATACATATTTCTCTCCATAAAAATAAATTTGTTTGAAGAAATATGATTGATATGAAGATGAGTGGGCTCTTGTTGAGGTTGCTGTTAAGAGACAGCTCACCCCAAAATCAAAAATACATATTTTTCCTCTCAACTTAATGCATACATGCATCCACTGCTAGCTCACCTAGCATCAAAGTGCTAGCTAAGGTTACAGCTCAGCCGAGGAGAACGGCTTTACATGTTTACATCTTGCACTGTTATGAGCATGAGCCTCTCGTCCATGAATAGATGCACGCTTCCTTCTGTGCGGTGATACAGTTGGCGGGTGTAGCTTGGTAGAAAGAAAATACATGAAACTGCTCACAACAAAGTCTGTGGATTATTTTGAGCAACCAGGTCATGATTTCTGGAAAGAGACATTACTGATGAGTTTTCTAATGTAGCTTTTTGGTGCCACAAGCTGAGTGCCATCTAATTCCATTGTATCTCCATGGCGGATATCTCCAACACTCTGCTACTCAAGTAAGAGGGATTATATGTATTTCTGATGTGGAGGTCAACTGTCCCTTTAAACATGCACCAGGGCTAAAAAAAGATTGACAATATACACCATGAGCCACTAGAGTTCAGAGGAAAAGTTGTTCTCTCATGGAATCTAATGAGTTTCAATGCATACGCATACAAATATAGAACAGACCATCGCCACATTTGCAAAGGGAGGAGGCTGGGTCACAGAGTGCAAGATGGAGAGAAAGAAAAAAACCTCACTCATTCTGCTTGCTTTGTATCACTGCCTCCAATCAGATGTTGTTACTAGGTTATAGAGATGACATGCTGACAGCCAGGTGGTAATCCAATGGTCCAATAGTCATCCAGTATAGAGGGCTTATGGACGGTCGAGTGAGTCTGTGAACCACTTGGTGAGTGGCATATGAGACACAAGAAATTCCACATCCAGTGATGAGAGGGAGATGAAGTCATCAAGTGGCTAAACGAAAACGGAGATCAGGATCAAATCACATCGCATGCTCCCAGATGTGGACCAGGACAAGGCAGAGAGAACACCTGATTACGGATGACAGGGAGTGGACTTACAGAGGGAGAGACATAAGAAAGGAAGAGAGGAAAGACGACTAGGAGTGAGTGAATGAGGGGTGGAGGGAGGGAAAAAAGAGGAGACAGAGAAAGATGCAGAAGGTGACAAATAAAGGAAGAGAGAGAGGTGGTTTCTCCTTCTAATTGGAAATCAAAGAACAAAGCATTTTCTTACCCAGGAGATGGAGAGATGCCAGAAACTGAACACACTCTTGAAACACAGAAATTGGGAAACAACCCAAAGGGAAATCACCGCTCTGATTGACATACACACGGATCAATTCAAACTTTTGCACCATTGTGTGTGTGTGTGTGTGTTTACATCGGCGTGTGTGCAACCATGTGTGAGAGTGTGTTTAGTGGGCGGCAGAAAATCCAGATAACAGGAAACGGAAAGAAAACGATCGAAAGCATTCTAAAAATTAGAATTCATGGTTTCACAGGGAGAGATTTTGATTTCCTCCTTGTTAAGTGGGAGAAGAGAGGATCCTTTCTCCCTCTCTCCGTCTTTACCACAACACAGGGGCAAGCATAACAATGAGCGTCCTTGCTTGTTGCAGGCTAACCCGAAAGAGGAGCAGATTCAAGCTTTCCTGCTATGATTTACATTTCCTTTGTAATAACAGAAAGAGAGGGAGAGAGGGGAGAAACTATAAAGGGGTGTGTTAGTGTCACAACTCACCACACGTTTAAGGTATGTCTGAGTGGAGAAAGACAGAGAGATTAGAAAACTGAAATACAGCTGTGACTCCAGGTGTGTTTCTATGTCGTCCATGCCAGATGAAGGAGCTCAAGAGTCACAGTGGCAGCAAACGTGATTCTGAAGTAAAGCAAAAGTCTGCTTCCCAAAAACGATCTCGGCTTTGTTGACAGTGAAGCCACCAGTGTGTTGTGTGAACAGTGAACAAAGCTCTGTTCGGCTCACCTGAGCTCAAAGTTGAGGATGTTGTCTCTATGAGCTCAGTGCACTGCAAATTAAGAAAACACAAGCAAATAGACAAGAACACAGGCAAAAGAAAAACTCACCAATTTGACAGCATGTGTGCAGCATTTAGAAAAATCACCACAATTAGAGAAAACCAGACTCCATTGAATAAAACAGTAATTTTACCTCAGTCAACAAAGGAACTGCTGATCTCAACCTTGATAGGTTAGTTTTTGTTATTATTTGACTTTAGTGTTTTAAACAGTTAGTTCCGATTCAACAAAGTGACACACTAATTCAACAAACTGATTGAGGCAGTGGTAGACCAGCAACGCCCCATGTTCAGCGCGCTAAAATTGTTGTTTTCGTCAGTGGACTTTGGCTTTGAAGAAAGTATAGATGCGTTTCAGCTTCGTTCCAGCTCCCCAAGGGAAAGGGCTGTCTGTTTGGGAAGTACCGAGCATATGACACTTGGATTATACTGCACGAGTTGTGTGAGAGTTTCAATTCGTCAAGAATATTCTCCATTTGTGGATTCTTTGCTCACCATGAAGGCATGCAAGAAACAAAGTTTTCTTTTTGAATTCAACGTAACACAGGGTGAGTAATTAATATTCAAATGAACATTTAAGGGGGAAAAATATTCCTTTAGCAACAAATATCTGCGATAGTATGTGAATCAGCGAGAACATGGCTTAAAATAAGCCAAGAACCCTTATATGTTAGGTGATTTTCCAACACTGGCGGATAGCTGACTAGCCGTGAGCCTTGTTTTTATATTGGAGTTCGCCAATGATGTGATTACCATAAATCTGTTCAGAAAGAGTGTGAGACCCTCTGAGATGTTTTTCCTCGAGTTAACTATGTTCCATTGTTCAAGATTGATACACTAAGTTCATGTTTTTTGGATCAAGGAGTCAGGGATTGTTTGCTCAGACAAGATTTTGATTTGATTGACTGAGATAATAAGTGAAATAGAGCTCAGTGGCTTTTGCTCGGCTGTGTGAGGTGAATTTCTCACACAAGATGGAAAAACTGCAACCTGACCAAACAGCTCCAAGCTAAAGTCCTGTTTATGTCAATGCTTTAACCTCCGTGCTTTCAGTTTGGATGCATTCATACAACCTCTTTTTCTGTCTGAAAGAGATACCAACAAACAGACTGGTGTGGAGAGAAAGCAAGAGAGGCAGGAACACTTAACAGAATATAAAACCACAACTCAAAACATTTGCCATACAAATAAAAAGCAACCCGTTATAAAAGACACATTTCTGGGTAAAAGATAAAGGATTAAAGAAAAAATAAGAGTGCTGCATCGGTCCTGTCTGCTGTCTGCGCTCACTGGATACTTTCTGTGCTGCATCACTCACACTCACACATACATACTGCATATAATGCAGACAATATGGTCACAAATGTGCTTATACACCCCCTCTCCCCCTCTCCTAGAAGGTGGCTGTGGCTCAGGAGGTAGAGCTGGTCATCCATTAATTGCAGGGTTGGCGTTTTGATCCACAGCTCCCGTCAAAGTGTCCTTGAGCCAGACACTGAACCCCACGTTGTTCCCGATGAGCAGGTCAGCGCCTTGCATGGCAGCTCCACCGCCATATGTGTGTCAGTGTTTGTGTGTGAATGGGAGGCAAAATTGTAAAGTGCTTTGTCCGATAAGGTAGGAAAAATATAAAACGCAGTCCATTTACTCCATCTGTCTCTTCCCTATCATCTTCCCCTTGCCCCCTATCCTCCTTTTATCACCCTTTTCTTTGTCTCCACTCTATTCTATCACTGTCCCACTCTCCTTTGCTTGATCTCCTCTTATTTCAACTTGTTCCACTGCCTTCATCCCCTCTCCTAGAATACTACAGTTTTACTCTATAGCTTCATTACATCAGCTGAAAGTGAAATTTAGAGCTGAGTTCAGCATTTCATCGATAGTCGATAAAATAAGACATAGTTTAGCTCTAGTTTGTGTAATCTTTCTTCCAGGGGTAACAAGGTGGGGATGATGAGGAGGCTGCCTGATGATAAAAAGATTTCTGGTGAAGATAGAATAGACTTTATTGTCATTGCACAAGAAGTACAATGTAATTTGCTGTGCCATGCCTGAAATATAAAAAAATAGAAAATACACAACACATACACGTAGACAGTCATCCAAATCAATTAATATAAAAATAACATTAAAGCAAAAAAAAAAAAAAAAAAAAGTCTACACTGTCAAGATTCCTCAAAGAAACTCTTTGTCATTTAAAACCTTCAGCCAGTGGGTTATCTTCGTGACTGAAAGTAAAGTCAATGAGGAAGTGCCTTAAACCTGCATTCTTTCTAATGGCCACAGGGGGGCGACTCCACTGGTTACAAAAAGAAGTCCAGTTGTTTGCAAGTCCATACCAAATTGACCATACTTCTCATGGGATTTATTGCCTCAGTAAACACTTTGCTAATGAGTTAATGGTTGCAATCGCTAGGTTCAAGTCTTCAATATAGCCTGATGGTCATTTTAGTTATAGTACCATTGAGAGTAAAATAGATGATAAAGCAGTGTACAGTATGCTTTAGGGTGTGTCTACCTTGTGACTGACACGTTACCACCATGGCGACCTGTCAATAGTGTCCTGAGGTTTTTATGATGTGATCACACTGAACACGAAATGAGCATTTCGCATGGCAAGATCATGTATAAAGTTGATGCAAAGACGGGAACAGACATGAAATTCATGCTAGTTGTATACTTCAATTTCAGCAAGAACTCTACATGACGAAATGTCTTGAAAACCTATCATCGTGAGATCTACTTGACATTCTCCTGATGTTAGCAGTCAGAAATGCAGAACTGTATTGTCACCGTCTGTGACACGGAGCTCTACGACACAACATCAGTAGTGCTGTGCGGAGACAGATCAAACAAGGAGAGGACTTGGAGATTAGCCATAGAACTACATTGTAAGGGGCCGTACACATGCCGCAATATCTTTCCCTTCATTCGTAAAAATTTAGTGCTGGGCTGCCAGAGCTTTACATCTGTCCCATCAACCATAGGCCTATACACAAACAGTGCCTGGAAGAAGATCAGCTCTGTGCTCAGGATTTCAGGTAAATAGGCTATTATACGGTGCTTGTTAAGGTTGCTGCAATCTCAGACACAACCTGCCACCACGCTCCTGAAAGCTGGCACAGAAAAGGCACAAGAGTAGCACCAAGCACCCGACCTTGCATGTCCCAGGCAGTTAAAGACGTGGCATGTGTACGGCCCCTAAGTTCTGAAAATACGTATTTGTGACTTGAGTTAGCTATTTTGTTGAGTCCCTTGTTAGCAAAATGCTCTGATTAAGTTAAGTTGGTCCTTTAATGTGGAAGATAAACAACAGAAAATGTAAAGAGGTAATGCGCTCCCATGACAGTACGAAAAATGATGGCATTTTGGTTCACGCTGGTTTAGAGAATGACGCCTCCGTGTTCGCTGTGTTTCCATCACTTGATTACAGCTATCGGTTTTACTTTACTGCAAACCAAGTTGCTGTTAGCTGCCTTCTCCAGTTAGTTAGCTAGCACAGCTGTTGAGGGCAAATATTCACCAGTTGCTAAATACTCCCAAAAACACTTCAACTGCCATATTCGGGGGAGTAATGTAACGCTGAAATTCTCACCAAATTCTCATTTGGTGTGAATACTGCTCAACCTTCTTGCCCAAATATGGTCACTTCTGGCAACAAAAATCCAAGATGGCGACGGTCAAAATGCCAATCTTAAGGCTTCAAAATGGTAGTCCACAATGCTGGGGATGTCATGGTGGCTACACTCACTTATTTGATACAGTCTATGCTTTCTGCAAGCTGAAGCAGACAAAGTGGTTTTAAAATTCTTTATTTTGAGCACAATTTTTTCCTGGTATTTTTGCAAGTGCTCAACTTTTGACATCAGCCTGTGAATCCATTTTTTGTTAAAAATGCAACTGCTTCAGCTCCTTCACTGAATATCTGAAAAGCCACTACAATTGGTGTTAGTAAAATAAATTGAGAGAACATCTTTTGGAGCAAAGATTTTCTAATCACTGGTAATGTCAAAGCAACCATATTAAATGTCTTATTTTCATACCCACAAGCATCCAGAGAGAGCAGGCATCAGTTATTTTAAATGGTGGCTTTTTCATTTCGGAACATAAAATCATTCAGTTCAATAGAGTGCAGAAGTCCTCCAAGGCCTAATAATCTCCCCAGTTGCCATTACTTTCACATTCACATTCACAGACACAAGCTTTCTGTACAGACCTGCCTCTTTAGAAAGTTTGAAAGCTCCTCTGTTACCTCAGTGGCTGTCGAGCTGCTGGCATTGATCAGCAACACTCATGAGCCCCCTGCTCATAAATAACGCTCTTTTGTGCAAAGAGCCAGTGAAATATCACTGATTGCACCTTTAACATCGGCTACCAGCGATCATTAGCATGCTCGCAGCATAAATCCCATTAGTACACTATGACATGCATTTAGCATTTTTACATCAGCTGAACTGAGACATCAAGAATGAGTTAGGCTGGACAACGTATGAGGAAATAATGACAGAGATGAAGGATGGGTGTGGGTCCTGTCTGCTAACATGAATGTAGTCATTTTAGATTCATAAGAGCAGTTTGTTACGCAGGTACATGTGTGTGTACAAAAAAATGCTTTGTGTGTGTGTGTGTGTGTGTGTGTGTGTGTGCGCGCATACACCACTCAAGGAGAGTAATTTATCAGACAGCATCTTGTTGCAGTGTGTTTGTTTTTTTTTAATCTCCCAGAGATTCTGTTATCGTTAGAATTATGATAGCCCACCGCAGGACAAATATCTGATTAACGATTTGTGTGTGTGAGTCCGTGTGGGTGCATGTTTGCGTGTGTGCGCAACTATAAATCATATCTGATTATGATGATCAGGCAGGCAGGAGAAATGAGCGATGAGAAGAGGTGAGGAAGAGAGACAGGAGTGGAGGAGAGAGAGAGAGACACACGTTAGGATGGAAGGTTGGATGGAGGGAAGACGGAGGAAAAACAGAGAGAGAGTGGTAGACAGATGGCGAAACAGAGGTCATAATTCATACCAACAAACCTCTGGCACTCAATTGAAAAATGATGACGCTTCACTAACATTAAGTTACTAATCACTCATCCACGTGGAGTGTGTGTGTGTGCGTTTGAATGCGTTTGCTTTGAAAGACTTCACATACATTAGACTACTAATAAGTCATTCTGTGTGTGTGTGTGTGTGTGTGTGAGTTGGCTCAACAGGGAGACATTTGTTTCATTGACTTTTGAATGTTTTCAAATCTGTGCTCTCATTTATCATCTCTAAGTTAAGCAGGGTTGTTGTTTTGCGTGTATGCATGTGTGTGCATGTGTGTGCATGTGTGTGTATTTGTGCATATGTGTGTGTGTTCTTTCCTGCACTTAAACACCAAATATATTTTAATCAACATACAGTTTTTACATTGCTGTAAGCAAACTGCGTATACAGCACAATATCCAATGCATACAGTGTATTTTTATGCAGCTGCATGTCTTTGATAAATGAGTAATGAGTATTTGTTTGTTTGTTTGTTTTTCCCATGGTAAAGGTCTGATGCTTTAATTAAAAAATATTTGTGGAGATGTAAGTCACTTTTTTCGGTTCTTTTTCCTTTTAAACTAACGTAGAAGTGAAATAGAGCTGTTTAATCACTCAAACATGAAGTAACACTTTAATGATACATTAGAAAAAGTCATCATTCAGAGTTGACAACATTGTTTATGTTCCAAAGATCCAACCAGTTTGCATCATAGTGTGTAATTTGTGCTCTCCACATGTATAATGGATGACGCAGAATCAAATAATCAACCAAAGCAAAGCTCTATCTGCTGGGTTTCACATGCAGCTGTCTTTAAAATCTGGAAGCTACCAGCTGTACATTAATGCTGCTAATATAGTTTCAAAAGTCTGCCCTCGCTTTACCATCGGTTAAATTGGACATCCAGATTGTGTGAAAACTTTTGGCATTAAATTTGCATGGTCCTTGCTGAGCAGCCATATATTAATTTTCTTATTTGTTACACTCTTTAGCCGAGCGTTATCTCTTTAGCTGTCCTCATCTAGAGTTCAATACTGACCCCTTAATTTATAGTGGCAAACAAACACCTGTGTCTGAAGTGTCTGGCTATACTGTTATGAGAAAAAATGGACACCTTTCAGTCTGTTACAATCAAGAATTCTCACTGGCTTTTTCTGTGCATTTCATGGAGAAAGACAGCACCCAGAAGCTGCATGTTAACAATACTTTCTTGTGTACAGGACAGGGTGACTCACAGCACCACCTCCAGTTCATAACATGTATTTAAATTATATACATAAACATGTTCATTTCACATGGGGATTTGATTTAAGTTGGCACTTGATTATCAGTCAGTGTTTGCTTCAGGTTTTTAGAAACAACCAACAGAAAAAAGTTTGCATTGAACATTTCTACATCCACAGATACATTACAGATGTACATAAATTTGTAGTGGATACATTGAAACTTTCCGTTTGTCAACAATGCTGTGGTGAAGGTGTGGTTAGTTTTCAGATTCAGATTCAGATTCAGAATACTTTATTAATCCCCGGGGGGAAATTGTTTAAGTTTAGGTAGTTTAGGTAAACACTGCTGGGAAACGCTGCAATGTGTCTGTGAAAAACATCCAGGTTTGGTGCCACAGACACTGGTGGAAACGGTGTGGAGGGTCACCAAAAGACATGATTGTTGGTTTGGAATAGTGATCTGCAGTGGTCTGTTGCATCCCCTCCATGTCTCAGTGACAGCCTATATACTACTTTACTTTACAAACACTGATATGATGCGTATGAAATGTGCAAATGTATCAGATCCATGCTTTGCAGAACTGTACAATGCAAACATTTTCTTCTGGCGACTGGACTTGGTTTTATGTATTTCAGCAAAATTGAGCTGTTTCCATATTCATCAGTCATTTTAAATGTTATTTATGCAATTTATTTTTAGAATGTCCCTGTTTGCAAAATGAAACACTATGCATAACACTCATTATTTCAAACCATGAATGTGATGAATATACTGAAAATGCGGAGTCAAGACTTTTGGTTTGAGGTCTCTGTATTTTGTTTTTCTGGCCAAAATGAAAGTGATGTCCTTGAGCAACATACTGAAGGCCTGCAGCTCCAGGGGAGCCGTTGTGTAGCCGACCCTGCCGTTTGACCTTCCTGTTGAGGAGGCAAGTGAAAAGATGAATCTGTCCTTCGGGGATCAATAGAGAAAATAAAAAGGAAAGCGAGCAAGGCCGTCTGTGTCCAAAACTCAAAACCCAAAGTAGCCGTAAAACACGGTGGGAGGCGTTAACATTAAGACATGTTTAAACCTGCATCCTTCAGACTGGGCCTGTGCGTGCAGCATTTAATGTTTTCAGATACTGGTCTGTGCCTATGTGTGTGTGTGTGTGTGTGTGTGTGTGTGTGTGTGTGTTTAAAGCCCAAAGCTATCTGCACCAGGTAGATGAGTACTGACTTCATCACCAGCCTAAACTGACAGTGTGTGTGTGTGTGTGTGTGTGTGTGTGTGTGTGTGTGTGTGTGTACAGTCTATATGTATGCAGTGTGTGTTGTTGATGACAGTTGCTGATCAGTAACCTGCATGTTGATTGCAGACTTAAAGTCTGTGAGGGAGATGTTGAGAGTGTGTATGTGTGTTGATTGCAAGGTGTGTGTGCATGGGTGTGTGTGTGTGCCTGTGTGTATGTGTGCGTCTGCTGATTGCAGAGTAATGCAGATCAGATGAAGCAAGAAATCGGCTTTTTGGCTCCATCAATCATCTCTCGGTCTCTCTCCTCTCTCCCCCGTCTCTCTCAATTTCCTTCCTCTCTGGCTCACTCATTCTCTTTGAGTTTCACTGTCTCCGACTTTCTTTCTTTTTCTCTTCTCAGCCTCCCATCATCGCCCTTTATCTTTCTCACACACGCTTTACGTCCTCTTTTGAATTCGCCATTGAACCATTGAATTTCACACACAACACAGTTACGCCTGACAGTTACAGGTGACATTTTCCACTTTTTATATTTTCTCCGAGAGCAAAATATCAAGGGTATACCAACACAAGTCTTCAGTTTATATTCAAAGTTAAAACAAAGACAGGTTGGATTCATTAAGATGACATCTGACTTCCATATTCAGAAGTAATCTCGCTCAATCATCACCTATGACCTGCTATAAGTGTGTGGTGATGTATTCTTCTGCAGAAACTCTGCACTCTGCCTGTATTTTCTTATTTTCTGTGCTGGGGGTGTTTTAAATATGCACCCCCACAGCACTCAGGAGAGGTTGGGGCTTTATAAAAGCGAAATGAGCAAGTGCAGACTGTAAGCAGCAGGCATCCACAAGACACAACGCTGAAAAAACTCAAGTACAGTTCAGTCAGGAACACTTTAGTCAAAGAAAACTTTTCCATTTGCAGTATCATATTTGGCGGACTGGCTCTGTTCTGGGGCCTCTCTACCTTTCCTCAGGCCTATGCAGAAAGCCTCTTCCATGCGCTTGCATGAAAGTCTTAAGGCAGAGAGTGCACACCTCTCTGCCCTTCCATGCGCCTGCATGAAAAGCCTTAAAGGCGCTGTATGTAAGAATGTGGCCAAAACGGTTACTGCACTCAAATTCAAAATACTGCTGCGAGTCGTGTCTGCCCCCCCCTCCCCTACAGATTCGAGGTTGCTGGACAGCGGCACGCTGGAGACTGATTTGTTTGCCCACGGTTGGCTGCTGTGGCAGGGCCGCATCGCCGCGTCCTTGATCTTCGGTTTTCCAGCGGACCGTTTGAGCAAGTCTGGCTTCTCTGCTGCTAACGCTGCTGTCGAGATACAGCTGAGGAGGAGCTGGCTGCTAATGCTATGTACCGGGACACTGCTAACGCTGCTGCAGGGATACAGCTGAGGAGGAGCCGGCTGCTAATGCTATGTACCGGGACACTGCTAATGCTGCTTGCCGTGCTGCTGTAGCTCAGTCGTAACTGTAACTGATGCTGAGACTCTACTGACTGGTGCAACAGGCCAAAACACAAATTCAAAACATAAACATGATTTGCGGACTGTAAAAATGTTTTTTAAATGCGAATATTCTGGCTGTACTATTGTTGTTGATGAGATCAGTATGTTATATTAACATTATTCCTTAGTCTCTGTGACATATTAGGAGGATTTTATGACTATTTGCTTTAGATTTCTTACATATAGCTCCTTTAAGGCAGAGAGAGCACACCGCCCTGCCCTTCCATGTGCAAAATGAGGAAATCCTGAGGCACAGAGGCAAACCTCCCAGCCCTTCCATGTGCCTACATGAAAAGCCTAAGGCAGCTAGAACAGCAGCAAAGACCAAACACCAAATGACAGTGAGCATGGTTGGCTTTTACTTTCACTTTCACTCGGTTCGTGTTTACAAACAGTAACTGGCAGTCCACAGTATACCTTTAAGTAAGGTAGGGTAGGAATTTGGCACAAACAGTATTGCTAATCTTGTAACCTATTTTTGTGATACTATGCTGGAATAAAGTTCACAGAATAAATATTTAGCTAGCAAATGTGCTGCATCA
The DNA here is from genome assembly GCF_006386435.1 of Epinephelus moara. Taxonomy (NCBI): domain Eukaryota; kingdom Metazoa; phylum Chordata; class Actinopteri; order Perciformes; family Serranidae; genus Epinephelus; species Epinephelus moara. The sequence goes on from NC_065527.1 coordinate 20,580,064, forward strand.
AACTCCATGCCATAATGATCTATGCTTTAACTGCAAATCAAGGATCCCCAACAAAGCCACGTAAATATGGTCTTCATTACTCTGAATTGAATAATAGGCCATCAGAATAAGATTTACACAAAGATTTATTTAGAGAATAGCATGATAGGACAAACAACATGGACATATATTATTCTCTGAATGACAGAAAGTTCAGGATATTTTAAACCTAAAAGATTTTGGTCTTTTGGGAAAACTTTTGGGGCTGGAGCTCCAGATGCCATCCCCCACTCTGGCTCTAGATAAAAGTAATACATTTGTAGACAAAGTTTCACTCTGTATTGGCTCAGTGGACACCTACAAGTAAAAGAGTGATTACTGAACAGTTTGAAACTTCACCGTCCCTCTATTATAACAATGCTGAAGGACAAAGTTGTGCGAACACCAAGAAGACAATAGTGCTGATGCAACAAACGTTGAAAGCGATGAAAACGCATGAGAAACTCTTCACGCAGCTGCAAAGCAAAGCTGACAATGGATAAAATGTGAAAATGACTCCACGCTGCCAAAGCAAGGTCTCATCTCCAACATATGCACAAGCAAGTTATTGAATTTCTTTTGAAATGCTTGGAAAATGATTCAGCAGGGAGTTTTATTGCTGATACTGACAGTGACAAACACAACAGTAAGTTTAGATTTCTCATATAATGACTGTGATAAGAAAAATAACTGTGATGGTGTTTGCCTTAAAAGCCTTTCACTGTATCAGCACCATCCTACACAAGGCCTCCAAACAGATAAGGCCGTGGGAAAGAAGATAATAATAATAATGCTCATCTGAAAGAAGAAAGTTTTACTGAAGGTGAGTTGACAACTCACCTTTGCAGAACCCTGATCTGTCAGCTGCAATCATTAGGTATTCACTGCAAGTTAAAGATGGGATTGCCTTTTATTATTTGGTGGAAGCTAACACAGAGATTCATCTGGAAGTCTGTGTAAGTAACTTTCTCGATCGTCTTGTCAGTATTCAGTATGAGTCAGTAAAGGGATTCCTTTGTATTCATCCTGAGTTATTTAAATGGAATCAGTCATTTGGTCTAAATCGATAGAGAGGAAGAGAGCAGGTCAAACACAGAATCAGAGAGGGAGTTAGAAAGAAGTGTGTGTGTGAGAGGATAGAGGAGTGGAGGTATCAAAAACAAACAGCCAGATACACAGCTGCAAATACTCATGCACACAGACAAACACATCCATCTGGAAACACGTTCAGGTGACACATGAAGAGGAAACAGGTGTTCTCCTCAGCAGATTATCCCATTATCTTTGTCTGATGGGATTATATGATTTGATTTAAATAACTTGTTGATCTTAAACACATTCTGCGTCTTGTGTTGGTGTAACTGCTCTGTTGCTGTTTGTTTAATATTCTTTAAAATAGAAAAGATACTGATGCCGCATCTGCTCCGGTGAAGACTTTATGTCAAAATGCTTCAGCAGATTTGTTAGCCTGCTGCTGCAAATAAAATGACCACAGAATGATCAAGAGATGAGGTTTTATTGAAGTGGAGGCTTTATTCCCAAAATGTCTTTTGGTGAAACAAATAAACTTAATGCTCATGCTCTTAACACAGATTGTAAACCGAAGTGGACACATACAAAACACCAAAGGGTTGCAAAGAACAAAAGTTTGTCAAGTTTCACACCAGTCAAGCCCTTCAAAAATGTAACACATGCAGTATGTACCATGGTGACAAAAGGCTGCCATAAAAACATTATTTAAAAAGTATTAAAACGATAAAATCATGTGCATTCGTTTCTATGAACTTTATTAAACAATGCTAATGAAAGTTTAGTTATGTGTATTTTCTACTTCTTAATCCAAAACAAAACATGGAGAAAATAGTTGCAGTAATTTATGTGGACCGTCATCTTTGCGAATCAGTCTCTCAAAGGCGAGTACACAAAACAATTGTGCAGCTTTTGTGGCCAACAAACCTGCACAAATAAGACATAAAGAAAACGTGTAATTCTCAAAACACCCGTAAAGGATGAAATGTGGTGGTGACTGAAGTGCACTGACAGTAGGGGTGTAGGAAAATATCAACACATTTGAGTATCGTGATGTTATGTGACACTTTTGATTCTGAATTGCTGTATCAATTTTTATTGTTTACAATTTTTAAGAAAACTGTATTTATTTGTTTACCAAAAGAGTCCCGCAAACAATTTTCAATTGTTTTTTTACTGATATAGGCAAATGTATATGGTCAGACTGCAAATACAAATACAGATCTCACAGCTCTGATTATGATTGTGTGTTATTTTTACTGTGATAGTTTCTCTAAAATCAGATTTAAAGAAACTAGTCCATACCCATTGATAGCTTTGTCACCTTCTACCTATGCCAATCCTCAATGCCTATGTGCAGTTTCACATAGATTGACCACGTCAGTGAGTAGAAAAACGTAGGACAGACAGAATGACACACTGACAGTTTTCCGACAGTTTTCATTTCTCCAGTCACCTTGAGGCGTCCTGTTCTACATATCTACCAAGTTTAGTAAAAATCGATATGGCGGTTAGGCCTAGATAAGAAATTAGCTCTCTAGCGCCCCCATTTTGTTTGATGGGGTCAATAATGGAGGGGTCCCCTCAGATTATGTGTGGTCATATGCCTACAAAGTTGCGTGGTGATCGGTGAAACCCTTGAGATGTTATACACCTTTATGTGATGAGCCACGCCCTCCGCAATATTCATTGCCTTATAGAAGCTCAGTTTTAGTAAGTTTTCCAACTTTTGCCAAGAGGGAACTTTAGATATTGGTCCCTAGATTATGTTCACCGAGTTTCATGCAGATCGGTCAAACTTCCTAGGAAGAGATCGATTTTAAGTGTTTTTCAAAAAATTCAAAATGGCGGAAAATCTATATAACCGGAAGTTATGGGTACTTGAGGCAAATTTGTTCCTCATGAGGAGAGGCATCTCTGTGCAAAATTTCATGTCTATACGACATACGGGGCATGAGATATGCCCATTCAAAGTTTGCAATTTCACTCGGCATGAGATATGCCCATTCAAAGTTTGCAATTTCACTCGGTTGCTATAGCGCCCCCCTTTGGCCAGTTGATTGATGGCCATTTGCATCCTCCCATGACCCTCTACCACTGTGCCAAATTTCACATGGATTGACCAAGTCAGTGAGGAGAAAAACATGGAACAGACACATAGTCACACAGACACAGACAGAGTTTTCGTCATTATATAGTAAGATTGTGATATATCACCTTGCTTATTCGATTGCAATGTATTTATTGTAACCCCTGAATTGTGATATGTATAGTATCACCAGATTCTTGCCTATACACAACCTTAACTTTCGCCAAGGCCACACTGCCTGTGTAAGCAGCGCATGTCTTGTGGAACCTCTTGATTTTTTTTCTTCTGGCGCTTATGTTAAAAAGTTAGCAGTTGGGGTGTCGGTGGCTTAGTGGTTAGAGCAGGCACCCCATGTACAGAGGCTCTGCCCTTGCTGCAGTAGCCCAGGTTCAACTCCGGCTTGCAGCCCCTTGCTGCATGTCACTCCCTCTTTCTCTCCCGCTTCACACACTTAGCTGTCCTATCCATTAAAGGCAAAAAAGCCCCCCAAATAAATCTTAAAAACAAAACAAAAGTTAGAGCAGGCACACTGTCCGTGTGAGCAGAGCTGCTCATGTGCAGCTTGGCTGTTGCTGAGCTGCAGATCATCAAGAGAATCGGAGTCTCGCCTATTTTGTTGCACGTGACACATGCATTTCAAGAAAAATAGCCAGGGAAAGTGTCTTTTGATAATCATATTGACATCGAATCACCTTTAACTACGGTTTCAATGTCTAGATGACTCACAGACATGACAAATATAATTACTTATTTTTAACTTGACACTTCCTGTTACCGTTTCAAAGTATCTACACAAGGCACAACACAATGTCAACACAAGGCTTTTTATTGTGAAAGATACGCAGGACTGTGTTGTTTAAAATACAGTGGTTCAATAAATGAGTTGAGAATTGGTTTTTAATTGTGAAAATACAGCCGCAGCAGATTGACCAGGTAGCCATCATGCACTGCTTCCACAGGCAGTGTGGCGCAGGTGTTACAGACTGGGATATTAAATTCCAAGTATGGTTTCTTTCTGTCACATTTAAATTTCTTGCCTGAAGTTTTGAGGAATCTCTCTGCACCGAGCCAGTCAGGACCTGTAGCTTGCGGACAGAAAATTTTCTTTTTCACTTTGTTAATGTTCTGTCCACTGTGTTCTTGGCGCAAAAGCAACATATATATTTGCCACATGGATAATTGCAATCAGAAACAAAAAATGCCAAACTGTACTCAGCTGCAAAACTTTATGGGCGTGTTTGTGCTGTAAAATCTTAAGCGCAACATCTTTGGACCATGAGACAAAGCAGATAGTGGTTGCAAGTGATGCACAATTTATAGCCGCAATCTTTGTGAAATCACCCCTCAGTGTCTGAAAGTTGATCCTCATGAAAGTGGAAGCACACACACACACACACACACACACACACACACACACACACACACACACACACACACACACACACGCAGACACGCACACACACACAGAACGGAACAACATCACAGGGGTTCTTGCAGAAAATATATGCACACATACATACATCTACACATGCACATACACACACACCCAGATAGAAACACACACTCTCTAACACACACAGATAAGGGCAGGGTAATGGAAGATAAACAAAGAGGGAGAGCGGGAGGAATAATTAGAAACATGAATGTTTGGTATTTGTGATGATGATATGATGATATATGAGTCCCGATGCCTGCTGGCCCTTCCAGAAAGTTCTTAGAGGTCATTCCGGAACATTCAAGAACATTCCTCAGTGTTCTGATGGCAATCCCAGATCTGCCAGTGTAGCTGTCAATTATATCCAGATTTTCAACTTTACTGGGGCCTCAATGCCACATCAATACTGCAATACCATCCCTTCATCTATCTCTGTCTCGCTCCCTCCGTCCCGTTCCCCTGTCCCTCCTCCCTTCTTTCCACACTGGCACAATAGCAAGAACAATGCCAGGGTGCCACCACATCAAACACCAACAAGAGAGAGAAAGAGAGTCAGAGGGACAGACAGAGAGAGGGACAGATGAAGAGAGAGACAGAATTACAGTGCGGGTCGAAATGTGATTGTGCATCAAAGCAAAGCTGAGGGGAAAAAACTTCCTCTTAAACTGATTATATATCCATGAGAAGAAAAACCACAATGTCTCTCCCTCTCGATGTGTTGCTCTCTCTCTTGCTTTCTCTTTGTGTCTTTGTCTGTCTCATGGTGCCAACTGTCTACACGCTACCAGTGTCTACTTTTACACATTGCTATCAAAGCCATTTCGGCGGGATCAAATCCAGCTTTCCACACGGCTTTTTCACTTGTAGTTTTCTTTGTTCGGCGGCACTTTTCAGTAACTCTGCACATACTGACAACAAACCGTAAACCAATGACAATTCTCAGATTTGGCATTTCAAGTGGGACGATGAGCAGTTTTAAAGGGTTAATTCACTCCAAAGCAGACATGGTTTAGGGTGACATGTTTTCCTCTTGATCTCTGACAGCTTATTCCATATTTGTGGACATCACTAGTGTCAGTTTTGGGGGGATAAGGACATATTTTCCTCATTAGAACCGTTGGCACAACAGTGATTTATAACTCGGTTTCATGGAAAAGCTCGAACAGCCTTTTTTTTGTTTCATCCACAAAGTTGATCTAGTTGGTCTATTTATTTCCAGTGGAGCAGCTCTCACTCCTGGTGATCTTCGAAGATAATGTTTGAGCTAACGTTGAGCAATAAGGCGCGGGGACTGGCTTTCACTTAACATAGATAATGTAACAGTGATTAGATTTTGAAAATATATTTAAAAATGTATTTTATTCTATGGCAATCTTTTGTTAAAAAACATGTGGTACATAAAATAACTGGATGTGAGGAGAAAAGAGAGCTCAATGACCAAATACACACACACACACACACACACACACACACACACACACACACACACACACACACAAACACTCCCTTACACAACAGAAACTGCAACATGATATACAGCATCAAATATGGATAATGTGTCGGACATCCCTGTCGCCTATAAATTCTATTTGTATGTCACTAAACTGCTTTCTTAATTATGTTGTTGTGGCAACGTAACCGCCACCTGGATTGTGTTCAGAGACAACATGTCTAGGGGCGTCGGTGGCTTAGTGGATAGCGTTGGCGCCCCATGTACAAAGGCTCTGTCCTTGCTGCAGCGGCCCGTGTTCCTTTGTTGCATGTCATCCCCTCTCTCTCTCCCCCTTCACGCCACACTTTCCTATCCGTTAAAGGCAAAAATGCCCCAAATAAATCTTAAAAACAAAAGAGACAACGTGTCTTTCAGACGTTAGAGCACTACATTCATGTGCCATATAGGCTTTGGAAAGAGGTGACTGGCGAGGATGTTGGTCTTAGATTTAGGCAACAAAAACACTTTGGTTGAGGTTCAGGAAAGTCAGTCATTTCTGTTAAATGTTAAAACCCTAAGCCTATTTTATAGGCCTCGAAAATTGTATATCCATAATGAAATGAATATATCTCTGCAACCACAAGGTATATTTGAATACTTTTGGTGTCATGGTAAAGGGAACACCTGTGAGATTTGTTAAGATGTGTAAATATCAGTATATGTGTTATATGTGAAGAGTAAATGAAGATGGCACACAGCACAAATGAAATATTTTGAGGTTCACCAAAAAAAAAAAGAAGCATTTTCAGGATGAGTATTCCTTTGGAATGATGCAGCTGCTAGTACAGAAAATTCAGGTGAGCTCTCCAAAATTGCACCATGTTTCATGTGATTTTTGTCATATACAATCCTATATCTTTCATTTTTTGTTTCTGTAAATCCCTACTAATGTTTAGGATATACACACACAACTGTCCGATTCGTTTTTTTCCTTGCTTCCGAGCTTTGGAGGCCCGTATCTCCACTACGGCTTGGCCGATTTGAGTGATTGACACCTCGTTTGATTCATCAGAGCCAATGGAATGACGCTATACCCATCAAAACGAGATTGACAGCACTGTAAGCCAATCAGAGTCAACAGAACGCATTGTGGGGGAGATGTCGGCTGCTGTGAGTGGTCATTGTTTTAGTTCCCCCTGGAACAAGTTTTTCCGCCCGGACTCATTTGAATGACAGACCACATCCGGTAAAACGGGAATGAAGCGTGATTCAACGGTGGAATGCGCTTTTCACAGCAAAAATAACAAGGTAAGAGAGATATTACAAATATATTTTGGCGAAAAGATTTCTGTTGTTGTTGTTCTTTGGCCTGTAGTTCTCTGATGGTTTGGTTTAGAGTGATTTGGCATATGTGTGGAAACAGTGGAGTCTCAGCTTTCATTTGAGATGAACGGCGTGTGTTTTGAATAAAGTGTGGTCGAGTTACAATATACCGAGTGGGTCGGGATATCAGTGCTGTATGGAGTTGTTGGAGTTAGTTGTTGTTGTTTATTTAGTTGTTGTTTGAGCTGTGATTGTGACATGTAAAAAGGGTTTTCACAGCCGTGTAGCCCAGGTTCTGCTGTTAAATTTGATGTGCAACATCGCTATATTCTTCGTGATCAGTGTATTGTTTGACACTGTGCTTGCAAAGTCGCTCTCAAAGTCCAATTGGGGGACTTTCGAGTTTAACAGGTTTAATAAAGAAAAAAAAAAATTAGTTGTATACAAACGCAAATTTCTAGGAGAGTGTTACTGGCTCACCCTTTTTCCCCCATTAAGGGTGGTGGCCTTGTGGGTAACCTGTGAGTGTGTGATGTTTGATTTGTTGTATGTGGAGGGAAGCAGCTCTCTCTCGGGTGTGTGTGGCAAAGAGTGATGATAGGCAGTAGAAGTGCGTGTCTAGATAAGCTCAGGGCTACTGTTCAACCTCATGAGAAGGCCATGTTTATTATTTTGAGATGAATATTGCAATAAAACCATTGTTAGTGAACGGCACCTGAACGCCTCATTATCCTCCCTTCAGCAGAGTGGTCCGCAATGCTAGACGCTATTTACCAGCTAATGTTAATAAAGCCAGGGTGTTCCCAACTATGGTTCAGAGCTGGTGAGATGTCCTTAAGAGAAAGGTAACAAGACACAGCTGGTATAGACATCGTAATCGTGTCAGAAAGTCAGTATTAATATCTTTATACAGAAGTCTGAATTCAACAATTTTCACACATGATTTACTTGTCATTAGAAGTTCTCCTCACGCTGTGAAAAAGGTTGTATAATGTCTTCTGTGGCTCTGGAGAAGTCTGAGAAAATAATCCTGCTGATGTCCTCACATTTATCTCATAAGGGTCTGTCAAAGAGATACAGGTGCCTTATGGGAAATGTAGGATCCAATGTTTTCGGTGCTCGACCCAGAGTAAAGACTAAAAGTGAGAAAAGGCTGCCTCTGCTGCTCATTTTGTCCATATTTTAAATATGTCTCTTATGAGTCAACCAGTTTTATTGAAGTGCAAAATAAACTAGAGAATGCAATTTCTTCAGAGACTTCTGTGGGATAAAGTGCATTTCTGGCTTTTTATGACAGAGAAGCTTAAAGAGTATGAAGAGTTGAAATAGTAGGAAAGGGATAAAGGGGGCAACATTTAGTGTGTGCAATGAAAGGTATTGAAAGGAGAGTTTCAGTGTGATGACGCAAATGAGCTCAAGTGTACAAAGAGGGAGCTGAAGTGAGGTGTCATTCAAGTGTCTTAGTCAGAGTAAGAGTGACTCATCGTCTTAAGAGAGAGTGGACGGGATAAAGTATGTGTTTGTTGGGTTAAAAATGTGGAAAATAGAGCAAAGCCAAAAGAAAGTCATTTTTTTTCTGTTCTGCTTCTGGAATTTCTGTCTCTGTTAACACTGGAGACAATAGGGCAGCTGGATGGCACTTCTGTCACCGTGAGGCTCAGAGCTCAAACTGTGTTAATTTGGTTATATAGATACATTATTTGAAAGAGGAAAACGTTTCTATGTTTTAATGGAAAAACTGCTTCTCTGCTCTAATCAAATGTAGAACTCTGAATCCTTCTGCTTGTGTGTGTGCGTGTGTTTGCTCATCTCGCTCTCTATTTAAACACAACTGACAAATATGTGGAAGCATGGGGTGTATATTTTATCATTTATCATAACCAGTTAATTTAAATCAGTGGCGGCTGCTGGTCTTTCAAACAGGGGAAGCTCACTTTAAGTTTACATCATAAAAGTTGTCATATTGTAGCGAGGCAGTAACTTATAAAAGGAGCATTTAATTGAAGCTGTTTTTCAACCACACTCATGCCATAGAACCACAGCAAAACACACCTCAAAGATTTTCAGATGGGTGAAAAGACCTGTTACTTTTCCCCACCCTTTGCACCAAATCAATCTGAGGTGTTGATCTGCCCTGCTGTTTAACTCTAAGTTTCTCCTCGTAAGGAAGACTATCAAATGGCTTCGCCAAAATCCGGTCGACAATATTCAAATTGTCTGCCATTATGTGCAGCTTGCTAGCTTGCTCGCTAGCTGGGGCTGCTGCGCGAGGCTAGTGTGACCGCCTGTGAGTGCTTTGGGACGGTGGAGGGGCTCACAGCTGCACCCGCTGCTCGTTGGGGACAGTAACTGCAGAGCGACAGAAGTCAGAGTCTCCAAACACGAGTACAGTCTCCAATAACACCAGAACAAGATGCTAGATTTGTCGCTAGTTGTTTTTAACAAAGAAAAAGTCACTAAGAGGATTGGAAAAGTCTCCAGATCAACTCGGAACAACGGAATGAAACTTGAAAAATGCTCCGGTTCTGGTTTATATTTCAAGATCGCTGATTCGCTCATTTCGCTGTCAATCAAAAAGGGATTCAGCCTCAGACAGATCATCCAATCATCATGCAGAAGCCCAGCGTCCAGGCCAGCCGAGGCCAGCCCACTGCCCCATAGACCCCCAGAGACGCTGAGCATCCAATGGGCGGAACAAAACCGAGCATTTATCCAATGACTGTCTAGTTTCGCTGCAGTGGAACAACCCACTCTATGCTTTCCCATTGAAGTCTTTGGATGCTGAGCTTCCACTGTTTAATGCACTGTGACGCTACAGGAATGAATGAGAAGAAAGCCGCGTCAGTGACCTGTGATAAGTAGCTGACTCTGAACAAAAGTTGAATGCATTCTAGCGCATATTTAGTCAATTAAATGTAAACACAACAGTACATATTTGACCACTTATTTTTTGACATTTTAGGGGAAGCTGAGCTTCCCTTGCAGTCTTAGAGCAATCGCCACTGATTTAAATCATATCTAATATAGCCTTTATGTTGTTCATAATACAGTATCCATGTGTTTTCCTGCCAAATTCACCGCGACTCATGGAAAAAAATAGACCAGATGCTGAAACTATTGCTGCAGATTGCAAGCCAGCTTTTGAGTTCAAGGCTGCAATGCCTCCAGTGTGAACAGCCCCATTGCTCAAAATGAAAGGAAGCGGGCAGTGCTCCATGGAAAATCAGCCTGCTTCCGCATCCAGTGTGAACCATTATGCCTACTATCAGCTGTCTGTTGTGGTGTGTTGGAGGTCTTCCTGGAGAACGTGGTCCGTGATGCTGCCACCTAACCACACCAAGCAAACTGAGGAAGAACCTGACCGCCGTGGATGTGGCATATTCTCTAAAGAGGCAGGGACGCACTCTGAGCTGCTTTGGTAGATAGATAGATCCATTGGTAATCAATATCTCCAAAGCAGGTCTGTTGTCTTGGCATCATATGTTATAATTCACACTTTATTAGGCTATTTAATATGCTATTAATTAATCATTTTTGGCGCATTTATCACTTAATATTTTTGCTGTTGATATGTTTTCATCTCCTAAACAACTACACATGAATCTGGCAAAAAGCCAGCATAAACTGGCTAACATGAACCCTGCTGTCTGCACAGTAGAAAGATGCAAATACTCTTGAAATTGGTGCTATGTGACCAGAGGAAACAGAAGATAAGGGCCGTGGCATTTGCTTTTGCTCAGTAGGTGGAAAACCTGTAACTACCAGAATGCACCGTGCCACACCGGAGCAATAAACACTCCCGCTAGTGGGTGAAGTAGTGTGACATAGTTTTTAACAAACAATCGCGTAGTACAGTAATGTAGTACGATAAGCTTAGCTCAGATTAGCTTATCATAGTACAATAAGCTAGGGTCTCGGTCTGGTTGTTTTGGTGCACACCCGAGGGCGATTGCTGTGTTCACGCCTGCCCAAACGCACCGCACTTAGGCAGCAAACAAATTTGAGTTTGATTATACTGAACCAAACAGGGCAGGTGTGAAAGCAGCCTTACTGTTTGATCTCAGCATTTGTTTATACAATACAGGTATGGCACCCACTTTCTATTCACAGATTCTCCTAATACAGCTTAACAGTGCACTAAAATACTTTTCTAAAAACATCTTGGATGAGAAATAGGCAACATAGTGACAGAATTTTGCTTTATATTTTGAAGCACTGCTCAGTTTTACTGTTTGATCTGAGTTTGAGACAGAGAGGGGCAACTCTCTCTCAATCTGCTTCTATACTCCATGTGTCCTGATGTGGATGTACAATCTGTTTACCATAATTCACTTACACATACTACCCTCATTGTTATAATGCAGGCTGGCTGAAAATTGGCAAAGTATCCCAAACACTTTTGATAAAGATGATAACTACACACAATTATGTTGATACATTAAAGGATGACTTCGGTATTTTTCAACCTGGGCCCTATTTCCCCATGTGTATATGTGCGTATGATTCATAGGTACAACTCGTTTTAAAATTGGTTCAGTATTGAGGGAGGCGGATGCAGCCGGCAGCCGCGAGGTAGATATGGGGGCAAATGCGTCCCGTATAAGTTTGCGCATTAAAAGTGCTTTTTTTCGCCACTGACCGGTTCAGATCGCCAGTGCTATCTCTGTAAATAGCATACTAAGTGTTTCGAACATTGTTTATATAACATTACCTCCACTGTGTCTGTAGCTCTCTCTACTCGTGGGACAGCCGTTTTCTTGAGGAAGAGGTGTTTCGGGATTGGATGTCTTCTCTTCTTCGGCTGGCAGTAGCTCAGTCCATAGGGACCTGGGTTGGGAACCGGAGGGTCGCCAGTTCAAGTCCCCGTCCGGACCAAAATATGGAGCGTGGACTGGTAGATGGAGAGGTGCCAGTTCACCTCCTGGGCACTGCCAAGGTGCCCTTGAGCAAGGCACCGAACCTCCCAATCGCTCAGAGCGCCTGTCATGGGCAGCCCCACTCTGACATCTCTCCACTTAGTGCATGTATAGGTCCTGTTTGTGCATGTGTGTGTTTGGACATGTGTGTAATTGACAACAGAGTGAAAAAAATTGAATTTCCCCTCAGGGATTAATAAAGTATATAAAATTAAAAAAAAAAAAAAAATCTTGGGAGAAGTGAGCACTGCAGACCCGATGGTCTGCAAGGCGCACTGTCTGGACAGGAGTGTTAGCATCCATTTATAGCACAACTAGCCACAACTTCAGCATCTCGCCGTCCGACAAAGGTAGCCTATGAAAGCTGTACGGGGTGTTGCGCGACATCCTGTTCTTGCAATTCGGACAAGCACAAACACGAACCATTGTTTTCAAATGATGCAGTAAAACTCAACTGTACTCCGGGACAACCAGCGCCACTCTGAGCGGCGCTCAGCATGGCTCCTCTGTTTTCTTCTGGCAACAAGCAAAACTCTCGCGAGATGAGGTCACACACAGCCGGGAGGAGGTGAAGGGTCAGGGAAACGCTTAGTATGCTATTTACAGAGATAGCACTGGCGATCTGAACCGGTCAGTGGTGAAAAAAAGCACTTTTAATGCGCAAATGTATACGGGACGCATTTGCCCCCGTATCTGCCTCGCGGCTGCCGGCTGCATCCTCCTCCCTCAATACTGAACCAATTTTAAAACAAGTTGTACCTATGAATCATACGCACACATACACATGGGGAAATAGGGCCCAGGTTGAAAAATACCGAAGTTATCCTTTAAGGCTCATATTAAACGTTCATTAGTCAAAAACACAACTTTTAACCACCTTTACTCACTTGAGATATTGCTTCAGAAGCAATACTACTGCACTGTACCACTCATAGAATGATAGTTTAGGTAAAAACACACTACTCTCTCACACCAGCACCCACACACACACACACACACACACACACAGCGTCCTTCACTGAGGAGGGCTGTAAATTCACCAAAGTGTTTGTACATCACAACATTTTAGACAGGGCATTTCTTGGTAAATCACAGTTTTGACACAAACAACCAGCTACCACTCAGAGCTCTCAGTGGACGACAGGTTGATATGAGACCAGCGTCCCAAAGGACTAGAGGCTCCCCTGACTCCTGCCACACCGTTGTCCTTTTTGTCATCTGGACTCAGTGATAAGAATTAGATCAGATGTTGTTCAGTTGTCCAACTCAGCTGCACCTGTGATGTTCAGCAGATCTCCTCCACTCTCCTCTAAAAGCCAATAAATACATCACATAGTGCTTTTTTTTTTTTTTTTTTTTTTTTTTACTGTTGCCTTCAGTTCTTTTAAATACGTGTCTCGGTTGTTTCTTGTAAGCCCTCTACTGATTTAATTCACTGATTTTATCTGGTTTAATGAAATAAACATTTGATGACATGATATAATTTTAATTAAGTCACTCAGGCACTCACACACAAACAGACACACACACACACATACACACAGGCATACATGTATGGCTGCAGTGTCAAACAGCTGAACTGTGACCTAATTATGATTATCACTGATTTCACACTTGACTTATTAAAATCATTTACCTGCTCTGTCTTGTTTATATCATTATACATAATCAGCGATGTTGCTATTCACACGTCCTGCATCCCTGACGCATTAAAATCTGAAAGGACACATTAAACTCACTATCGATGCATCTAGGGGACACATCTGATTATCTTCCCGACAATGCCACATTGTGACTTACACATCTGTGTTTAAATCATAGACACGGTGGCATCGTGTGACTTTCCTTGTTTTGAAACTATTTCTCATGTCTGAGAGTGAAACTTGTCTTTCAAATGTTATCATCATACCGTCAGTGATGTGGTGGTGTTTTTGTTCTGCTCCCTGCACAGATCTGACACCTGGCTGCCTGTCCGCCATCATCCACAACTCTCTGAGGCTCTGTGACAGCAGTGGCGGCAGGGCAGCACAGAGGTCCCTAAGGACAGCTGGTAGAAAATATCCTTATACTTTTATGTACAGAAACTGTACCCAAATTCACTAGTATGGGGTTGGGAATGAACTTTTTTGTCCATCTGCCACTGTGTCTGCTGGACTCCAAAATTCACCAGCCACGTAATAGAGCATATTGTTTTTTTGGCTGGTGAGTGAAGAAAATCTAACAGCTGCATTTGGCTAGTGCTTAGTGCTCATTTCCTACACTGATAATATGTAGGATATTATCACTGACATTCCTGTTATCCTACATCGCAACGTCTGCTGTGACAGCAGATGCTGCATTCACTCATGTTGATGTGCTTTACTGTCCAGAGGACACGCTGCGTTTTCTCCCCTGATAATGCTGCATTGTAATAATGTGATTGGGTCACTGATCGATACTGTATTGACCCGATGATGTCTTACTGTCCAGGGGACATGCCTTTTTTACAAAATATTTTCACAGGCTGCTGACATTTCCTTACTGTATACATATGACAGTTTTTCTCAATTGCCGACACATGCTGAATGAAACTGGGATCCACCCGATCTTCATCAACACCTTCTCAGCACAGCGGAAGTCTTACTTTGCAAATGTGTTGACACTTTTTCATTAGTTTCACACATTTTTCAAACCCTTTTTCAAAACAGTTAAATCTCATAAAAACACCCCCAAACTACATTGTTTGAACTATTCACAAACTATTCACAGCTCATAGAAATTACTTGCATAATTATGAATCTCTAATGCACCTGAGCACCTTCAATAAGCAATTAGTCCTTATCCACTGTTAAAGTTGCCACCTTTGTGTTGCTATTTGCAAGCATGGATCAAAGAGGAAAAATAAGTAGAGGAAGAAACCATTGTTCAGCATTTCTGTTTGAGTTTGAAAGTATGAAAACAAGACTAGGTCAAACCTATATGGCTGTAGTGTTGGTCCAACCAAAAAGAGCGACATGAAAAAATATGATTGAGTACAATAAAAAACAGTTTTGGAGTATTTTGGAGTTACAGTTTCAGAGTCTGGTTGACATTTTTTATTAGGTCTTTTGCGAATGAAGAGTGTAGCACAAAAGCTGTACCATAATGAGTGCTAACTGTAATGCAGCCCAGGTCATACTCTAGATGCTTACTGTAGGTCTTACAGACTTACTCCTGCACACAAGAATAAAATGAAGGAAGAAAACCATTTTTTCCTACATTATTTCATCAGGGCACCTCTAAAAATGTAGAAGAAAAAATAAATAAATAAAAGCAGGTACAGACTGCTGCAGGTGTTGGTATCTCTAGTGAAATCATCTTTAAAGAAAAGAATACAGTTGATGCTGTGATATGCTTACTCACCTTTTTTGGCACCCACTGTAACTATCACACAGTATCAACAAATGCAGGCATAGAGCATAAATTACTGCAAGAATGAACCAGCTCATATTGATAGGTGTATGTTTTATTTTGTTTTGATTGGTTGAAAGAATCTATTCATGTGACCACAAGTTGTGGTGTTTGATTGTAGTGATGGGATTTCTCGTTCACTTTGAAAAGCCGGTTCAAAGATGTGGTTTGTTTGTTCGTTTGTTTGTTTTTTGTTGTTGTTTTTTTTGCTGTGTGTGTGTGTGTGTGTGTGTGGGGGGGGGTGTTAGTGGGTTCAGCGATGAATCGCATTGCTGATTTATCGCATCACGTGATCTGGATATTGTAACGTGGACCCAGAATAGACTCCGCAGATATAAAGTTTGGTGTAGCCATAGCAACGCGCTTTATAAACAACAAGGCTGTCAATACAAGCAACGAGCCGAGCCTTTGAACCGGCTCTCTGAAGAGTCTTTTTCCCTCACAAACTAGTCTCTCTCAACTTGTTCCGGATCAAATAATCTGAAATTAATGGATACAGAGTAAATTAAAGCAAAAAACAAAGAAATTAGGAACTGTCTCGTTCACTCTAAAGAGCTGGTTCACTCGTTCACTTTAAAGAGCCGGTTCAAATGCTCGACTCGTTCGCGAACATCACATCACTATTTGATTGAAATATTTGCTTTTGTTGCATGTTTTTAATGTTTTGTGAGTGTAAGAGCATTTTGGACAGAAACTTTCATCAGCCCGTTCTTATTCTGAAGTGGTCGAAAACCCACCGCTGTGTCAGTGATTTCTGCATCAGACACCCGACCCCAAAAGTCATCTTTTGCAGCGGTATGATACACCCCTGGGCTATGTCAGTATGCAAGGCGGCCAGATGTAACCTTTCCTGGTGTTATGACACGCTCTTGGTTGGCCGGACAGTACCTGTCGTGGCAGTGTGATATGCCGCTGGACAGCATCAGGTCGAAATGCTGCCGGTAACGATGTAATACAAAGAGCTGGAAAGTCCCAAAAGAGTGGGCAGAGGGGGTGGAGGATGGGTCCAAAAAACCCTGCACTTTGACCTGGGCGCCTGGTGTTTGCTTACTGTAAGAATGTTTAGAAATGTTGTTTTCTAAACCTAACCCTGTGCTTTTGTTGCCTAAACCTAACCATGTGCGAGAGGGCGAAATTAGAAAATATATTCCTTTTTTAAAATTGTACAGTTCAGTAAGTGCCTTTTTTTTTTTATATATATATATAATTCAAGAAGCGGTATTTTGAAGCATAAAACACACTACTACCATGGGCGAGAGGTGGGGTACATTCTGGACAGGTCACCAGACTATCACAAGGCTGACACATAGAGACAGACAACCATTCATGCTCGCATTCACACCTACGGACAATTTAGAATCACCAGTTAACCTATCCCCAATCTGCATGTCTTTGGACTGTGGGAGGAAGCCGGAGTACCCGGAGAAAACCCATGCGTACACGGGAAGAACATGCAAACTCCACACAGAAGGGCTCCCTTCTGGGATCGAACCAGGAACCCTCTTGCTGTGATGTGACAGTGCTAACCACCACACAACCGTGCTGCCCTTGTATACAATATATATATATATATATATATATATATATATCTATATCTATCTATCCCTGGGACCCACTCAAATGACCACCTGTGGGACTCACCATAAAAAAAACCTAACAACATTACAGCATAACACACAGTACATTATGGATAAAGGTCTAAAAAAAAAAAGGAATAAACTGAGCTTAGACATGATCAACCTCCAATCCAATTGGTATTTTTACTTAAGCATTTGTTCCAACAATCAGTGTGATGAAAATGGAAAAAGGGGATGGAGTTATGGGAAAAAGAGGAGAGAACAATAAGTGGGTCTATGACATGTGCAAAAGCATGAAAAACTAGATTTGCCTAAACCCATAAAAACAAAAATCTTACATATTTTCACGTTCTCAAGCCAGAAACACACAAAGTTATTAAGTCCCTCTCTGTTTTAAACAGACAGACACACACACACACAAAGACATATTTTTGTCTATAAACCACGCTCATCCATCATCTTAGCTAATGTCACATGGGTAAACTGTCTATGACGACACATGAGGTTAATCTATCATTCCTCCCCAGTGTGTGAGTGTGTAGTCTTCTCTATTCTCTTCTCATTTCCTTTCCTTCCCTCTATCTCTCGCTGAGCTCCATCTTTCCATTTTTATGACATCATTGTTTTCATAAAAGTGTGTGTTCAAGGAAGATAGACTGAGTTTGATTGATGCGTGTTTGTACTTGTCTGTGTTTTCATTTCTTTGCTGGCCTCTGGGCGCGTGCTTGTGTACGCGTGTGTGTGTTTGTTAAGTGAACTACAGTTTTTCTTATTTGCTTAAACAACTAGTCCATTCAAAAGTACATTTTCAAAACAGTTCACATAGAGATCTAAACTAAAAGTCACTGGAAAAAAATGTTGTTTGCAAATGCTCTCACACCTTCAAAACATTAAGGATGTGCAACAGAGGCAAATATTTGCACTTTTTTTGAGATGTCCTGTCCAAAAACTAAACGATTTCTTTATTTGTTTTATTTTATTTATAATACATAGATCTACGCTTTCAAATGGCAACACAAAGGTAGCATCTTTTAAAGACAGATGAGGTCTGATGTCTGATTGAAGAGTTGCAAAAGAGTTTCACATAGGTGCATGAAAAATTTAGAACAATGGCAGTAATTTCTTGCAGCTGGTGCAAGGTTCCTTCTACAACATCTGTTACCTGTTTTGAAAAAAGGTGTGAAAAACGTGTGAAACCAATAAAAAAGTTCTCAGACATTTGCAAGAGATGACTTCCGTTGTGGTGAGAAGGTGAAGAAGAAGATGAGGTGGATCCCAGTTTCTTTAGGCGTGTCTCAGCAATACGAAGAAAAACTGTCATGAAAATTTCCGTTTTTTTATTTAGAAACATTTTAATTGCTGTAATTGTACGTGTAACAAGGTTGTTTTTAAATAAGCAACTCTGAAATTGCAACAGTTTGATATGCAGGAAAACTATCTGTCTGTTAACAGCAGGTTTGTATTCAGGAGCAAAAGAGAAGAATAAAAGAAAAGTCGAACACAATACATAATTCATGCAAAACAAGCACAGACAACAGTGTCTGAAGGACACCATATGCATGTAATTCCATCTATTTTTTATTTTGCCTTTGCACATCCAGGGCCAAGAGCAATGACTCTTGAATTGTTTACCTTTATGATATTTAAACAACAACAAAAAAATCAATCTTTGGACAATAGAACTCCTGTTTGCCTCGTCGACAGAGCTGTACAGCTGAATGTTTCTTCGAGCATTTTGTTTGAGCTATCTTCATTCTGTTCTTTTCCTGTGTATTCCCCTTTTTTATCTTTTTTACTGCGTTAAAAAGCCTCTCTTCTTTTATAGACATTTTTTATGCACACGGAAAATTACATTGCCCGAGACAGATCTGCTTTGATTAAATCAAGGTTAATCAAATCTAATATTGCCTGTTAATATGCATCCATACAAGTCCCTGTGTATCCCTTCATTTGCCTTCTGTTGGTACAAAATGATTTAGACCTTAGCCGACAACATTTTGACACTTTAACAGAGTTCTTCATTGTAATAGTAATGAGAATTTCCTTACCACTGAGATGCAGTATGGGAAATTACAGCCTGGGTTTTTATGTGAACAAAAAAACATGTTATTTCTCCCATCTTTTTTAAGTGCTTTGCACTTTGTCTTTTTTTTTTTCTCTGACTGAACCATATTTTACTCATTTAGAAGCCTGCTATTCATGTCACTCTTGTCAGCCAAATTCATAATAAATAGGCTTTTTTTTTTTCTGGCTCGATTTTTCCTCTTTGTTTCTGCCAGTCTTTTTCTCTCACTGTCTCTGTTCCTTATCTTCCTCACCAATTGTGTAGTCGTAATCATCCTGCATTTAACTGCTTTTTAACAACAGTGTTTAGAGAACATCATGGAATAAAACAATGCACTTTGGAGTAAGCAAATACACGCAAGGTGAGCTTGTGCACATTCAGTGTGGATGTACAGTATTCAGTTCTTTATACCTCTCTCTTAACTGTCTCTCTCTTTCATTTTCTATCTCTCTACCTTTTTCTGTCCCCCCGTAAACCCACCCAAATACTATCATCCTCTATATTGTTCAGAGGCGGTGACACTGATATGCAGACTGGATTTGTGCATGTCATTGTGAGTGTGTACTGTATGTGTGTGTGTGCGAGAGGGAGATAGAGAGAGAGAGAGAGAGAGAAAAGGATGACGATGATGATGATGATGATGAATAAGGCTCGGGAGAGGAGGGAGAGAATTACCTCTGAGCATGAGGGAGCGAAATATAGACGAAGAGAAAGGCAGAGAAAAAGAGACATTGGAGTGGGGAGAGAAGGAGTGATAACGCGAATCGAGGCGAGTGAGAGGGGAAAAATTAAATAAAAAGGGTTTGAAAGAGAGGCAAAAAACCGGGAAGGATGGGGTGAGGGAAACAGGAGACGAAAGAGAGAAAAAAAGAGAGAGAGAGAGAAAAGTACTCCAGTCAGAGGTGTGAGCACGTTTCACGATTCCCATGTTGTCTTGGATAGTGAGAGAGAAGGCTGGAAAGAGAGATGGATGGGCTATAATCGCATCTTCTGTGGTGTGTGCACGTTTCATGAATCCCATGTTGCTTTTTGGCTCTGGGCAACAAATTGAGGGTAAAACTAGCAGCAGAGATGAGGAATGAAAAATTTAAGATAATATTCAGAGCCGTTCCCCATGGAAACCCATTCTGATTCGCAGCATATGCAAGTAGAAATGAGGAGGGTGGGTGAGTGAGACTCTGGAGAGGAGTGAGGCATGGATAGATGGAGGGAGGAAGAAGGGGAGAAAGAAAAATGAGGAGGATAGGGAGGGAAGATAATGCAAGATGAGGAGAGAAAAAGTTAGAGAAAAAAGAAGAGGAGAAGGACAAAGACAATCAATATGAGGAGTGAAGTTGGTACGGAACAAAACAAGCATAGCGATGCATATTAGATTTCACCTGTAGCAGAGTCTGGGCAGTTTCTTCCAAAAACATTACACAGATGAGTGCGGTAACATAATGACTGATTACCTGGTGAGTCCACTGGAATGTTTGAACTCTCTTATACATACTGTAATCACCAGCTCATTGGCGTCCTAATCACTGTTCTCCCGTGTGATTTGGTGCGAAGCTCATATGGGCTGAATTCTCTCCTGTATCCAAATAAAATGGGTGAAATGTTTGCCAGGAGGGAAACAAAATGGCTCCCTCAAAAATGTGATCCAGATGGAGTTGTGACATCAAACCCAATATGGTGAGGGACCAGATTCCCGACTTGAGGGGCTTGCGGGGACGCTGGCCAGGTCTGAGTTAGACCATAAAGAGTACCGACGGTCTCTAGTCTTCTCATAAATGATTCATGTGCGAGAGGCAGGTCAGGTTGTGCTGAAGTCTGTGCTAATGTCAAGTCAGCTTTCACACCAGAACTTTAAGCACTTACTGAATTCTTCCACATACTTTAACAGCGAGGGTGCTCAGGTTTGAGTATTGAGGAGCTGTCAAAAGGAAGAGGAATAACTGCTGCAGTTTAGCTACAACAATAACAGTTTAGATAGCTACAGTAGCTAACAGCTATCCATAAACTCATATATAGATGGATTTATGACTGTAGGAGTAAGAGAGAAGTTTTATTGTCTTCACAAGCCTTCGTCCATGCCATTCCCTCAACCATCAGATCAATTCTCTCTCACCCACACAAATTATTCAACAGTCCAACTGATCAGGGATCAGATAAACAGCACAGCAGCTCGATGCACCTTCTGTATGTACCTTATCTGTTGAAATCTGCTCTTTCCTGATAATGGATGGAAGAGTGGTTACTTCCTCAGAGCACCTACTTGTGTAGTTTCAATGTGTCAATTTGTCTCTCTCTTGCTTGCTGGATGCGTGTACACTCAGCTGTTTCTATATTTGATAGCTCTCTGATCTGCCAAAGATGTACAAATACCACTCTTCCAACAACATAGAATGGGCTCCAGTCTGGTTCAAGGACATGATGTTGAACCATTCACAGAATTTTGACCAAAAATAAATTGGTTCAGAACCTGAGAAGTTGGTTCCTTGCTGAAACCAAAATACAGCAGGTTTTCCTTGATCTGAAGCGCCAACCATGGCGACACTAGCGGGCGAGTCATTTTCTACAAGTTGGAAAGAAAGGAGGACTCAGATTTAAGACTTTTAAGACTTTTTTAATGCCACTCCAAACAAAATTTAAGATGAATTTTACAATAAGCAAACGTTTTGGGGAGATAACTGGCATTTATTGGGGTGTTTTCTGGTCAATTTTGGGTTTCTCACTTTGCATGTGGGATTCCACTGCCTTGATTTCCATTGTGCCAAATTTGGGAAAACTTTTGGCATAAAATACACCAAGTCTCATATGCAAGCCCTTGTGTTAGCTATGCCGCGAAATCTTGATTAAATGGCCAATTTCCACAGAATTTGCACTTCCCTGTGTCATTCAGGGTACAATGACCGCTAGCTAGCAGACATTGGATCCTCTGCTATACTGATTTACGTTACGTAAATGCAAGAGGCACTCAATAAATTATTAAAAATTACATGTGAGCAACTATTTTGACATTTGATATGTCTGAGCATTTGTAAGACTTTGACATGATTAATTTAAGACATTTTAATGCAAATTAAGGCCTTATCATTAGTTTAACGAATTCCATGCCTTTTAAGACTTTTGGATCTGTGGGAAGTCAAGTGAGAAATAATTTGAAAAAAAGCATGCATTAATCTCATTAATAGCTGGCCCATGCCTATTTTGTGGATAAAAAGAAATATCTGTAATAATAAAACAAACACTCGCAGGTAATCAATGCCATCCACCTGTCACAGTGTGCACTTCTGACTTGCCATTCTCTCACTTTCAACTCACCCACCTCTCCACCACAACTACCTGCCAACCTGTGCACATACATCCCGTCCCTGCCAGTCTACCACACCCACCTCATCGAGCCAACTCCGCTCACCTCTAGCTCATTTCTCACTGCCACTATAAAGACTCCTGCTTCACAGACTCTTGTTGCCAGATTGTTCTTTGCCATATCCATGCAAGACTTTCCAGCATTTATCCCCAGACTGCTTCCTGGTTGGCGACCTCACCTGCCTCTGACTCCTGCTTCGTCTGCTCCCTGGTAAACCACTCAGCCTTTTGTCCCTGATTAAGAGCTTTGCTTCTGCCTCCCTGGTTCCTGTTCGCCTGTTCCTGTGGCTGTGTGGAAAGACCGTCACTTGGCTCAACATTGTTAATTTATCTGTTCTGCTGCCTGTGGTTTCCTGAGCTCTGGATTACCTCGCCACGTGGCTGCACATTCTGCCTTTGTCTGTGCACTATGGAATCCATTCATCGTCACCCTGGTTATTTGACTTCTCGCTAGAGCCACCCTAGCCGGTTTCACACAGGTGTGTTGGCTTCCATCGTGTGTTCTGCTGGTTTCGGACCCTCTACTCGTCTGACATCGCCTCCTGTTTGCTCTCTCATGGTACTGTTGCACACCATTGAACTATTTGCTGTGTGTGTATGTGTGTGTGTGTCCAGTGGATGCCTGCTACTCACCTGTATTTGGCTTTGGCGAGCCACGCCAAGAGCTTTGGACTGAACCTGTTTCTTGGAAGGCTAAGACTCTGCAGTTGTTTCACCTGTCTGTTCATTCTGTGTTTATCAAAGCGGTGCATTAAAGTTAGAGTTCAATTATAAACTGTCCTGCCTGTCAGCTGCTTTTGAGTCCTAAACACACTCGTCACACGATCTTGCTGCTACTGTTTACCTCTGCTGTGCATTGTGCAACGCCCGCCATTGATAACACATCCTTGATTACAATGGTTCCACTTAAACCTGGTGGAAACACGGGCTGGTTCGCAAGATAGCACCAAGTTCCAAGAATCCTGAGCAGAACCGGTTGAACAACCAGAGCATATCTGGTGAAAAACGGGTGAAAGTAACCAGCTGTAAATGTGGTCACAGAAATACAGTGTGTTTTCAAAATAACCTAAATTATCTAGCTCAGAGTTATCTAGCTCAAGAAAACTTACAACACAATAGCCTGCTAACACAAACTCTGTGTTGAATAATGATCTTTTTTAAACACAGACGACTGGATCCACACAGTGGTGTGGAGTAGTCTGGCCAAACTGGAAACTCTTCCATGGAACCATAAAAACAAGTCGAGAAAGAAAGACGGCTCGGCTTTCAAATTTAATTGAAATAAGAAGGAATGCTCGGTCGCCAACAGCCATGCCCCAAAGAAGGTAGTGATGCAGGGATAAAACTTGGGACACCAACTTGGAATAAACAAACTCAGTGATGAAGTTCAGATGTCACCACACACCAGATTTCTTGAAGCTTTCCTTTATTCTTGAGTAAGTTGACAGTTTTTGGGAGCGAACGATGCATTTCACATTCAGCTTCTGGTTTTGCTCATTCAGAAATAAAGAAAGAAATAAACAGTAACTCCTAGAGATGTGGTGGTAAGGTGAAATCTGAACATCTTCAACAATTGTTTATCCTGCGTTTTTCCAGCAACCTATTGAAAATTCGTTTCAGTTGTGCGAAGGTAAATAAACTCTTTAAACTCAGTGGGGAGTTCATCCATCTGGGACCCTCTGCTTTGGTGAACCACAAACAAAACAGCTTCTCAGGGATTACAACTCCTCTTGACTCCCACCATGACTAGATATGACGGTGGTCGTCATGCTATGCAGGACAGTGCATGGTGTTTTCCATCAACAGTCCTCGGCTCCAGAGGAATGCAGAAACACAGAACCTGGACAAACTTTGCTTTCTGAAATAACTCAGTCAAATTCTGAGAGTTGGTTGTGCTTTGACCTTTAGTCCTGTGTGTCTATCCATGAGTGACATCAGCCATCACAGAACTGCTGGCTCATGATAGGATCCAAGAACTGCTGAGTCATCACATTATGTGGATCATTTACTGCTAACAATATTCTTTATAGCCCAATTATGACTTTGCATTTTCTATTCTCCTTTTCCCCTCGCTGTTTCCTTCTCCTTCTCTCTCCTTCTCTCTGGAGCATAATGATTGCTTTTCTGTTCTTTCTCCCTTACATAAGGATTACAAAATTACTGTGTGGTGACGATTACAAGGATTTATGTGGTGCATAGATGGTGATATTTTAGTTGATATACGGACAATTTTGGCCTCTCAGTGACCTGCAGGTGACAGATACACACAAAGACAAACACACATAAACTAGGGCTGGAAATTAATATTCTAAATCGGAATATATGTTGGGAAAAAAACCCCCATTCAATTATGAAAAGTAATTTTCAATTTGGAAGAAAAAGCAGCACCACTGTTGCTGTCAGCCTCGCAAGTTCAGTGGGCTTACTGAACTTCAGGTTTCTCCGTTTCTCTCTCCTGAGCATGCACACAACCAAACAACCAACAGTGCTCCATACCATAACAATGAACTAAGAACGCTATCACATTACAAAACATATCACATGCATTATAAAGCAAAACTATAAACAATACATGCAACACAGCTTGTTTGGAGCAACGTCGAGTCTGAGACGGGATTTCCAGCACTTCGACTCTCAACATGGAGGTGGCTAACCGGCTAGCAGCTAACGGTGCTAACAACAGCAACAGTACTTCCACCGTTCACTGTGAGATGAAAGTTCCTGTTTACCCAAAAACACAACACAGTCTATCAGTCTTTTCAAGATTTCCCTATTTTTCTTCACCTTTTCGTTGTGAAGCTCTGTTTCCCTGATTACTTGTTGGTTGAGCTGTAGATCCACTCACGTGCCCCCAAATGTTTTTAAAAGCACCATTGCTTGCAAGTGCCCAGCTGTGCTTTGGTGTCTCGTTGCTGCCTTGGTTAAACAACTCAAGTTTGAAAACCCAGTGTGGCTCCAAACACCAAATCTATCGATTGCGAACAACAGGCATTCCCAGCAGTACAATTTTCAACGCTCTCGGAAGCTGTGAGCCAGGGGTACCGTTCATAGTTTCCCATTTTAAAGTGGCGGACAAACCCTTTACCCGCCTGGGACAGGGTAGCTAGCGTGGGAGTTGGCTGACCTCTCCTCACAATATCCACCTTTTCTTGAAAGGTCCGTCTTAAAAAATGGTGTTGAAAGTATATCTGCCACCAAGTCAACCTCTTCTTCTCCTTCAGCCATTGCGGAGTTACAAAACAAAACAGTTTAGATTGAATTGTTAAACGAATTAGCTTGTTCACTACTCGCAACCACTAGCCTACGGTCCACCAGGTCAACAGGCTCAGTTTGGTTATTCTGCATAGCCCTCCCTCTCACTAGTGCGTATCCAATCGAAGGACATAAATGGCTAGGGCCTGCTAGAAGGCCCTGGTGAGCCAACTCAAAATCTGATTGGTTATTGCAACTTTCTGTTTTCCATTCACTTACAGTGTACAGGGGCCCTCACTGTTGACTCTGAAGGCCTCGGGGCAGATTTCTTGGACCTGGCAACACATGATAGGTCAAATCTGATTGGATAAATGCTCTAACATAAATATACAACACTGGAAGCAATGCAACCAAGAGGAAAGCTATGAAAGGAAGATAATAGATGACGGGGAATGATTTAATACATATTTATGAAATAAATAAATAAAGAATATTAAAGAAAGTGAAGTTTATTTTCTGGTGATGTTTAGGCCAGCAGAGAAGGCCTTGCTGGCCCTGACAGCCCACCACTGATATCTATACAAGTAGGTATGTCTGTCCTTGTTTTTGGCTTTTTGGATGTAATGCAGAAAAATAGATATTTGAATAGTTTGGCCATATGTGGCTTTTTTAGAAGGGATATTCAAACTTTCACTTTCAACATTCAAAGTAGATTCTGCAAACATGCTAACATACACACGTACATAAACAAAAACAAAAGGTATTATATAAACAAGGTAACTCTTTCTCTTTGTTTATATAATACTAATTTGCAGAAGCAAAAAAACAAAAAAAGAAAAAGTAACCAATGAAACACCACCTGGAGTAACAAAGTATTCTGTTAACATAACAAGGAAATGTTTAGAATGAATGTACACTACCTGCAAAAGTATTTGTCATACTAAATGTATCTGCAGATTTTTCCTGTCAACACATTTCATATTTATTTTCCCTGCAACAGTTGCTCCTGGCAACGAAAACATGATGGATGTCCATGATTATATTTAGACAACCCAGAGCACTTGGATTAAGCAGCACTGATGGATTTGTTTGGTCACTTGGGTGCGGTGGAACAAGCTACACAGACAACATCGACATATTATCTCCTCATAAAGTTATGTCAAACTTGTTAGGAAAAAGTTAACTACTTTTACATCCAGCAGAAACAGAGCAACATTAGCATTTGTATGGAGTCGCGTATGACCACCAATCACTTTCTCAGTGATGGTAATCCAGTTGACAATTAAAATTGGAGTAGAAAAATGTATTTTGTAGGAGACAGGGTTACACAAGGACATTTTCTTGGAGACACTATGATGCTCAACACTTTTATCCCATTCCCCTGAAGAACAGCCCACCAGTAAATAGAGAAGAGATGCTATCCAAATTTAAAGAAATAAATTTCAAAGAATATTGGCTTGTATGTGCCCAACACAAAGTGGACTCAAAGAGTCAAGAGGCTTATCTGCTTTTTTTTTTTTTTTAAACAAAAAACAAAACAAAAAACAAACTCTAAATCTGAGCCACACCTTATTTACTGCACTGCATTTACCCCTGAGAACATCAAGGACATACTTGTAAAACACTGGCATATTCTCCAAAACAACCCATCCTTGAAAGAAACCTTTAAAGACCTGTCTATGGTAACTTTCTGAGAGGAGGAAACATAAGGGACAGAGTTGTCAGAGCATGTCAACATTTTGAGGTCTCTAAGCTCACAACTAAATCTCTTCAAGGCATTTTAAAATGTGCAGCCTGCACAGACTGCGACTGTATAAAACACCTTGAGTCTTTTAAACATCCTGCCAGTGGGAAGACCATCAGCATTAAGGACTTTATTCC
The DNA here is from genome assembly GCF_006386435.1 of Epinephelus moara. NCBI lineage: Eukaryota > Metazoa > Chordata > Actinopteri > Perciformes > Serranidae > Epinephelus > Epinephelus moara. The sequence continues at coordinate 20,607,804 of NC_065527.1, forward strand.
CTGCAAGACTAAACATGTTGTTTATTTTATACAGTGGCCATGTGGTAAAATATACATAGGAGAGACGTCTCGTTCTTTTTTGTCCAATTCAGATCACCTGGCCATTCCAATGGACATAACATCATGTGACTCAAAGTATCCTCATACAACAGTACGTATGATATCCTAAGAAAATGCATACACACACAATGGTCTGTATGACATCACATGAAATAACACCACATGAATGATGTTACATTCTTAATGTGAAGTTACAGAGGTTAGGTTTAGGCAAGTAAGTTATTGTGATTAGGGTTAGGAAAAGAAACTCAAAGTTTGCATGGGTCCAAACAACAGAGTCCTGGCGAAAATCCTTGGGGAAAGTCCTGTGTTTTGTGACCCATCCACCAACTAAATCTACTAACTGGACCGCTCGGGACCACTTCCTTCTTTACTCCCGTCAGCAAATCAGTCACCTGATTCCAGCCTTCCAAAACAAGTGGGTTATGCACAAATTACTGGCTCATCATTATGTGGGATACAAATGAATTTCAGTGCATTACTTTCCATAGCAAAACGTACAAACTGCGCATGAAAACAGCCTGTCTGACTCCACCCTATTTGATGTCTATAAGCCAATCACAGTTCCACATCATCTAAAGTGGACAGCAGTAGACCCACACACTGCTTTTCAACAAGTATGGCTGACCATTAGGCACTGAGGAAATGTAAGGCACATTTCAATTGTGTTTAAAGTTAAAAAATAAGATGATACATTACTTATATATGCCAGAATATCATATGAAAGATTTATAGCTGTTAGTTAAGATATTGAATGGACAGTGGATCTGAGTGTCACTGCAAAATGAGTAGGGAAATCCAGCATTCTATAAAAAGACTGTTTTGATTTGATTTTCTGCATGCATGCATCTTCTTGATTGGGTCCACAGAATATTCATCACAGAAGGTTTGTAAGATACTGTTTCCTGGAGATAATTCAGGAATTGAGGATATTCAGAGTGATTCACAGTGATGAATAAATAAATTAATAAAAAATATATATGCAATGTTGTTCAGAGCATCACTTTATTCGTTAAAATGAATAAACATTATGGACACACTTTTTTTTTTTTTTAGAAGCATCTGTTAAGGCATTTTTACTATTGTGTAATTTCTTTGGTTGTTACGTATGGGTTCAAGGAGGACCCAAATGCAGGCAAGTTGAATTTTTCTTTAATGCAGCTGGTAGAAATCATCTGGTACAAGCAGGTAACTAAATGTCCAAATGCAAGCAGAACCAAAACTAAACTGAAAATGAACTCAAATCCAAAATCCAAACAGAACACCAGGCAGGAAATGGCGCAGGGAATGACACCAAGAACACAGGGCTGAGCACAAAGAATGAAAGCAGACAAACTGACCAGAAACAAAGGGAAACACAGGTATATATATACAGAAAACTAATCACAAGAACAAGACACAGCTGGAGTAGGAGGACACGGGCAAAAGGAGGGAAATGGAGATTGGCTAACAACAAGGGTGTGGAGGGGAACACTAGGGTGGAGCAAACAAGACTATTACAGAACAGGTGTGAAGGGAAGACTCTGGGAACAGGGAAGGACTAACGAGACAAGTGTGATAGAGAACAGGCAGGAAAACACACAAAGACAGGAGGAGGAGACTACAAAATAAAACAGGAAGTAACAGTCACAATTGATCTCTCCCTCTTTTTGTGTATTTTATCTTAGCTTTTACATTTTGAAGACACTTGCAATGCCTGTGTATACAGCCAGCCAGCCAGCCAGCCAGCCAGCCAGCCAGCCATCCATCCATCCATCCATCCATCTACATGTGGGTGCCCCATGGGCTTACATGTATGTCTATGCTTATGATTGGTTGTCTTTTATACATTTTTAACCTTCTAAACATGATTCTTGCTTCATTCCTTTTTTAAAATGCTATTTATGTGTCATGATAACCCCGGATAAATGAGGAGCTGGTCTGACAGTAAAGTGGTAAACTGGGTTGTGGCTTCTTCCCCTTCTCTGTGCACCTTTGAAGTGGGTGAGGTTGTGCCAGAAATCCCAACGCTGCGTCTTTAGTCGTCTGACATATTGGATTTTCTCCATTAAATGAATGTTTGTCCGTCTGTCTGTCTGTGTCAGTGTAAAGCACTGATATTGGATCTGTCCTCTTTATCAGCAGACACAGAGGAGGTCTGAGTAAAAATGATTTCATTCATCTGTTACATTACGACATTATCTTGTTATTGCTATAATATAGTTACTGGGAGAAAGAGAGAACAAGAGTGGATAGAAAAGCTTTGTGGTTTAAAGATCAGACAGCATGCTTGTGACACTCTGAGGTCAAATTTGCATCAGGGCTCTTTTGTCACATGTTCTCTTGTCTCGTATCTTTCCGTCTGTCCTCTGTAAACAGTAATCATTAACGTTTTTCATAAAGGGACATTTTAATTCCATTACAACTGTGTCTGGCACAAATCAACTGCCTCTGTTGACTCAGTTTTGATTTCCCGTGACCACACAAAGTCTTGAGTCTATCATGTCTAGACAATAAAGGACGTTTGTCCTCACCACTGTGTGGAGGACTGGTAAATATGGCAACATCCCTCAGACCAGAGCTGTTTCTGGGCTGAGACTGTTTCAATAAATGAGCTGAATGTCTCCTCAACAAATCATGACTCAACCTTGTTACCAAGAGGTTAACTCTTATGGTCACATTACAAGGTGACTGGAAAGCTCTACTCCAGAATTAGAAATACAGCATTTGAATGAAGTGTTTACAAAATGTTTTCCAGAGGGAGTTTAGGGGACTTGGGTGGTTTGATAAAGCAATAAAAAATTTATAGTGTGGCTGCTGTACATTTTAGAGATAATGAATAATGAACTGTTGGTGATAAATATTTACAGTTGTGAAATGGATCGCTTCAGTTCCTGCCAGTGCCCAGAGTGATTTGCTTGAATCAAAGGTTCTGTCATTTATACTATTTGCTGGCAGCTCAGTGGTGAAAGTCGTTAAATACTAGTTCAGAACTTGTGCTCTTTACTGCCAAAATTATAAACACCTATTTGTTGCTCATATAAAGTAGATAAATCTTTTTTTTTTTTTCAAATTATCATATACCTTTACTTGTATCTTAGAATGTGCGAATCATGAACCCAAAACCCTCAAGCTGTTCTTCCCCCTCTGGGGTCTCCAGATTTTACCCGATTAAAAAAAAATAATGGAGACACGGAGGGGAAAAAAGGAAATTGAAGACTTCCACGAGGCACCAATAAAAATGGAAAAAAAGCCATTTTCTGATGGCCCTTTTTGAACGTGTCCCATTAGCAGCAGAAACCCAATATTCCAGCCTTTCCCCTTTTCTCTGGGGGTTAAGAGGTTCACAGAAAGGCATGATTGGAGAATACAGACGTGAGAGAAGAGAGAAAACGAGAAAAAGCAAAAGGATAAGGATGAGCCTTTGAATCTAAAAACAGATGAATATTACCTCACTTTGACTCATCGTGAAGGTGGTTTATTGATTTGCCACAAATCACGATCAAGTAAAATGAAAGCAGCGGCACTCAATGTTCTTGCTACTAATAACCATCAACTTGTGTCATAAATATACTGTATACATGCCCCTGTAAATGCCTCTGTAAAAGCAGTGAGAATAATATTATTAATTAAAAAACTGTACTGTAATTGATCAAATTTATTATTAAAGACTAGTCCTCAAAAAATCCACTTATTTGAGTTGGTATATTACAAGCAGAACACGCCCTGAACTACAAGGCAGCCTCACTGGAAATTAATGCATTTTTTCATGTTCAAGCTTTAACAGGGTGTTACAACCCAGTCGCCAGGCAAAAATTTTGATCATTGAACGTTTCGGTAAACCACAAATAGATTACATTTGTACATTTTATACTTATCATAGCAATGTTTCTAAAATGACGGAACATATAAGATGACTTTGTCTTAGGAAAATGGAGGGAATGGTGGGGATGGTGGATGATAGATGGTGGATGGCGTGTCACCGAAGCGAGATGCCTGCCAAGCTGCAGACCACTGTTCAGGATCTGAAAACAATAAAAACAGTTGTGGTTTAGCTAGCCATTGCTGTGTTCCCAGTGGCTTTTAAGTCACCATACGTGGGAGTTTTTTGAGTTACTTGTCGCTGCTCTTCCTTCAGCTTTTTGGGCTGAAAAGTGGTTGTTTTTACTGAGACATCGCTGCTTTTTTGGCCAGGAACGTGGCCCAAAATATCGTTGTGTATTAACAAGTAATCACTGCTTTTTCTCCTGGGATTGTGGCTGGAAAGGCGCTAGTTTTTTATCGTGACATCGCCAGGACTGTGACCCACAAACAGGATATTGTAAGCCCAAACATGATATTTTCCTAACTATAACCAAGTGGTTTTTGCACCTAAAGCTAACCACACATTAACCACAGCATTGTTGAAATGTTTTTCTGGTGATCTGGTTGGGTGTTAAATTGTTCATTATAAATATTAAAGATAAACTATGCATTCATATAGACTCATACAGATGTTACTCCTCTCAATCATCACTAATGACAGACTTAAAGTGTGTGGCAGTGTATTTTTCTGCCCTCTCTGCCCTCTGCCTGTATTTTCTTCTCATTTTCTGTACCTGGGACATCCATGGGTGTGTACCCCCAAAGCACTCAGGTGAGGTTGGGACTTTATAAAAAGGCAGCAGACATTTAAGAGGCACAACGCCGAAAAAAACGCAAATATAGCAAAGCAAAACGCCAACAGGTGTGAATGTGGGGTTGGCTTTTACTTTCATTTTTGCTCACAAACAGTAACTGACAATCCTTTAAATCATAAACATGAAATTTATTTCCTATAATGAACCATTAAAAAGTACAGAAGAATGCAACATGACACATTATGGCTGGTTTTATTCAGCAAAACAAAGCATCAACTTTTTGATCTCTGCATGTAATCATTTCATCTCAGAACTCTGCTGGCTTTATAAACAAACACTGAAAAAAATAAAACTTTTACACCGCAACATCACTCATAATTGCTCATTTCTGTATTTAGATGTAAAATGTTACTTTCGTATACAGTATGCATTAACTCAAAAAGTGAAATATTTTGTTTGATAAAAACAACTTTTTGTGTATATGAACACTGCATCGGAGAACATCAGTGAATTTATATTCATAATTAGTCTGAGTGCTTTTAGGCTGCTAATGGATTCTCAATGGAAGTTTCTCTAAGTGCAGCAAAGAGCAGAATCCTAATGTTTGTGTTTGCGATGTGTATGTGTGAGATGTGTGCGGCCGCACACACAACTGTAACTGGAGAGCAGAAAGTATTGAACAAGGGGGGAGTGGAGAAACAGAGAGGAAAAGAGAGATGCCCTAATTGCAGTTGTTCATCCTAAATGACTAGAACATCCTAATCACTAATTACGCTCGTGTCGGTCTGTCTGACTAGCTGGCTGCTTAGTTTTTGGCTGGTGGGCTGAATGGATAATTTACTGTTTGGCCTGCTGGCAAACTGTTTGGCTGGTTGTTTCTCTGGCTGACTGACCACTTGGCTGGATGACTGATTGACTGGATGCATAATTGGATGACTAACTAGCTGGCGTGCAGCCTAGTTGATTGACTGGGTGACTGACTTATTGACTGGCCTACTGACTGATGTTTGGATGAAATCATATTTATAAAGTGCAAAAGTGAATCTCAACTTGCACTGGCCCAACTCTGTATTTAGTAATACCTGGCTCTCCAGTAAGAGGGAGTGAATCACTGGGCAAACAGCCTCGCTCTGACAACTGAATGGATGGATGTGAAGGGTGTAATGGGTGTAGCTCTGCAATAATAAGTAGAAATGCAATGGGAGAAAATGGAAATGGAAGATTTGATTACCTGCTGTGGCAGCGCAAGTGAGAGTGGCATAATGTGCATTATCAATAACGTCAGAGAGCCTAACAGCAATAACAATGAGGTAATGTAGGTTAGGAAGTAGGTTAAAAGATGTAATTAGTGCAAATGGAAAGAACACTAATAAATATTAATTGCTGCAGACTGTTGATGTGGGCAACAGCTGGAGACAATGACCACATAACCCTCAGTCTACAATCTAATCTAAAGTAGATTACAGTAAATCAACCCCAAAGTGAGTTTACACTAAAGTATCATGCTGCTGTTTGTCTGTGGTGCAACCAGTGGTGAACACAGAAAACACTGCTGGGTAAAGTTTTTCCACCACATTCACAAATAAACCTGGGCTGATAATTTCCATTCGAATGTCTAAAAAAGTCAGAGATGTGGGCAGCAATTATGGAGTCTGGGTATAGGCTACAAAGAACCTAAAAATACCAAGAATCACCCAGCAACTGGAAAATTCACACACTATCACCCAGCAACTAAGTCTGCAGGGTGATAATATAACCGATACTCACTCAATCTTGGAAAAAGTCATTCACACATTTGTCTTCTCTCGGCTTGACTACTGTAACTCCCTCCTCGCTGGCATCAACCAGAAGTCACTCTCCCACCTCTCACTAGTTTAGGTTTTAACAGATGACATCACACCCCCCGATTCTTGCTTCTCTTCAGTGGCGTCCTGTGCCTTTTAGAATTGATTTTTAAGATTTTACTGATCACTTTTAAAGCTCATCTGGGTTTGGCCCCAAGCTCCATAGCAGGGATATTGACCCCTATATGAGTCAGTTTGCATCCTTAGATCCTCAGGTAGTGCCCTTTTGGTTGCTCCAAAGCCAAGGCTTAAATCTGAAGGTGCTTTTGCCGTCAGGGCCCCTCGGCTTTGGAGTGGCTTTCCAGAGGAGATAAGACTCGCAGAATCAGTGACTTCTGTAAAATCACTTCTAAAACACCCATTTTTATAGACTTGCTTTAGTATGATGTCATCTTTTTGTTTATCTTTTTGTCCTGTCTCGATCCTCCTTATTATTATTTTTTTGCTTTTATTGTTTTCATATCTACTGCTATGAGTATGTTTTTTATCATTTTAATCTCAATTTCTCATTATCACTGGTCCTCTTTTTAAAAGGATTTTTCATCTTATCTGTTTATTTTAACTTAATTTTTGTCTTGCCTTAGTTCAGCATTACTGTTTGGCTTCATTTGTTATATTGCCTCTGGGGTATCTTGCTTTGCTTTGCTTTGTTTGTCATGCCATTTTGTAAACTCCATTTTTAATGGTGCTATACAACATTATTAAAAGTTTCTATAATGTTAGATTAATCCTTGACAAACAGACAGGTTTTATATTGGACCAAAATGTGCCATCGAGCTGCTGAGTTTGTTTCCGGTGTCTCTATGCTAGAGTGAATTGGCTCATTTATGCTCATCATTAGACATGTATACGGACAGGGACGGATCCTTCTGTTTGTAGTTTTGCACTTTTTTGAAAGCTTATAGATACAACAAAATGGGGCAGTACCACTAGAAATCATGGGGGTAGTTCAACCGACATACAACTGAGGACATGACGAGGACATTATGAAAATGGTTCAACAGCACAAATAGGTAATAGAGTGAAAAGAATTCTCCATCCACATGCCACAATGTACATAATGGCCTCGCAAACCACCGTCATCTACAGGGCTGCCTCCATTAAAAGTTACATTTTTATGACCTCCTCCATTGTCGCCATGTTGGTTGTTGTCAGAAACTTTTGACTGTGCCCTCTAGTGCCATCTATTGGATGTATCTATGCTACAAAAAGGATGAGTGGAAGTACATGGGCAGTGACTGTCAAAATGTTTGAAATGTACATATCTGTTTTTGTATGTAAAGAGTATAAATGAGCCTTAACAGTACTTGTATTCATCCCAAACTGTCTGGCACAGGATGTTTGGTTCAGTATGTAACATACATTTGGTATACGCTGCAACCCAAACAGTCAAATCTATGTCTACGACTTGCACACGCAGAACAGAAATTCCAGACCACGAGTTTTACAGGGGAAGTTTTGCCAGTGCACTGGTTGCTGTCTATCAGCAGTAGCATGCTAATTGTCACAGCTCAGTTAGCCGGGTTGGTCAAGCTCAATGGATAACGATTTGTATCTGAATGTATGCCGACAATGTTTTGGTATATCTGTGGAAACACATCAAACATTTCATTTACGACGGCATCACCCGAATGTGTCCATTATCTGAACGAGACAAAAACAGTGAATCCCCCCCCCCCCCAGTGTGTTCAGGCAACCTCCCACTGCAGATTTGTACTGTGCCAAAGTTAAAACAAATGCTATCGGGTGTTAATCGTTGCGTATATGTGACCACACTCTCATATACTGTATGTTCTAGAGGATAACAAAGCCTTCATGTGTGCATTTTAATCAGTCTGTTGTGCCTGCCCTGTAAACAACAAGCTGCAGTTCAGGAGTCTTAAGATGGAGAATTACATTTACATTTCTTATTTCTCATTGACAATATGCCAATATTTGAGTGCCCTAACTCTTAAAGAAAGAATTATGGTCACCAAGCCACCATTGAACGTTTACATGTTTCAAAATAAATTAAACCCTAAAAGGTACATACCAGTCGGTGAATTTTGTGTACTGTTACACCCCTGCTTGATACACTGGCATATTTTTACAAATATGAACAGACAGTTATCATTCTGGCTCACCTCGAGCTAAGGTTGATTAAGGACTGTTTACTGTTTGTGACTAAAATGCCAACTCACAAGCACACATACACAAAAACTCTGAAAGTGTCTGAGAAGAGAAAATTAGAGTAATGCAGCATGTTTACAGCAAATAACTGCACACAAAGGTATGCGTACAGGTGAACATGTGCATATGCGTATGCACAATTGCAACGAAGCAATCACATGCAGACACAAACATAAAGTATGTGAATGCCATACACACACACACACACACACACACACACACACAAACTGATGTTCAAGAACTTAGATTGATGCAGTGTTTGAAGAAGTCCAGATGGTGTGTGTGTTAAACAGTGCTCCCTGCAGAGACACACACTCACAAATATGCACACGCTTACACACTCAGTAAACAAACATTATCATATATCTTTGTTCAGCTGACTGCAAATTAGCTCCTCAAGGACTTCATTCAGATGTTTTTGCAAAATGATATCTTTCTACACATCTTACGAGGGCCTGCGATGTTTGACGTCAACACATTGTAAGAACAGGAAAAGCCTCAAATCCAATGAAAACTTACAAATCTGTTAAATTTCACAGGTCTTGCAGAGCAAACATCACTACTGTTCGCGTTTCCTGAATTGTTAAGTTATAAAAAACAAAAAAAGCAGGAAGCTGTGAACACTTACATTCACAGACATATTAAAATGCTGATGCTTTTACTGCAAAAAAACGTACCTTCCTTTTAATTTTGATTTGACAATGTTCACAGGCCCTACGTACTTTGTTTAGTGTGAACACAGCAAAGTATCTCATGCATTTCATCATTAGCTATTTCCCAAGTTAAAGCAGTGGTAGGCAGTTTCATTTTGGTGTCATTTGGGAAAGTCTAATAATAAGCCCTGAGCATATTGTATTTCAAGTGGGCTGAGAGAACACTAAACTTCTGCACCTCCTCTTGGCTCTGTTTCAGGCCTCAGAAAATTTAGCCCGTGACTTGGGCCAATTGCAGCCACTGGGGAATTTGCGTCGATTCAATTCGAACCACTACAGGAGCTGAGGGAACATCCATCTCCCAAGCTGCTGCCCACTCTCCTTCCAGGGAAGCTGTCCACAGTGGCGGGCAGCTGCTGTTGTATTATTAATTATTCATGACAATTTGGCAGCTCTTCAAAACACACAACATGTCCAGTGCAGCATTTTTCAATAATAATGTTTCACCAAGTCAGAATTTTTGCCTTCAAGTGTCATGTCAAGTTGAGTCTCACCGAATTCGGCTCTCACTTTAGCTTGTTTGAATGAAAGTTTCTCACACATTCATTTATTTGTGGTGCATCACCGTAATATCATCATTTGCTGCAACATTTAGAGAGCTGAATTTCTCCCCTTTTTCTCTCATCTAGCTAATCAGGATGTTCTTACCAGGCTACAGACGGAGTAGCACAGTGCCAAGAGCAGTAAAAGTGAAACTTAACTGTTTATTAATTCATATAGTTTTAATGTTGTCTATCCCTTTTCCAAACTTAAGATGAAACCAGCTGCGTTCTCATAAAAACCGTGCACCCTGCTGTCCAGTCTATCTAGCAAGAAAAGTTTACTTTCACTTGCTTCTGCAGCAGCTGCTCCTCAAAGCATCGATGAGACTAGCTCTGATCAATCCAACCACAAACTGATCGAGAGAAAGAGTTTGTTCCTAAATTCTCCACCCCATGACTCAAATGAACAAATTCCTGCTGGAGAAAAATGAAAACTCATGAAGTCTTTTGCTTGGCTGCTTTCAGGGACTCACAAAACCTCCAATTATAGAGAGGTGACACAGAATGACCACAAAGGGACGCATACACACACACAAAAAGAAAGTTTGCTGATCTGTGTATTTCTGTGGGAAACACTGTAAATTACCTGTTTTAACAGTTGTTTTTACAGGACAAACAGGACAGGACTTAATTCGGGATTCAAGGCAACTGCTTGAATTAATATTTTAGGACATGTAGTAACACCATTCATTGGACTGCTTCAGTACAACCCAGCTAACATTTAAAACAAAGCTTGCTTGCTACATATAGCATTGGCTGTGAGGTGAGGATGAAGGTCCCAACCCTCACCTATGGTCATGAGCTTTGGGTAGTGACTGAAAGAATGAGATTGCAGGTGCAAGCGTCCGAAATGAGTTTACTTCATGGGGTGTCTGGGCTCAGCCTTAGAGATAGGTTTAGGAGCTCGGACATCCGGAGGGAGCTCAGAGTAGAGCCGCTGCTGCTTTGCTTGGAAAGGGGTTTGTTGAGGTGGTTCAGGCATCTGATCAGGATGCCTCCTGGGCGCCTCCCATTTGAGGTGTTACAGGCACGTCCCACTGGTAGGTAGTCTCGCCACCAGACAATCAGAGATCGCCGCCTTCTGATAATCTGGGGACACTCCTTTCTAAAGTGTGTTTAACACACCGGAGAAAACGTCCGGCAACAAAGCAACGCCTCTTGCATTTTTTAAAAGGACACGCCCTCCCGGAAATGTGCGCTCCCCCTTTTCTCGTCCGCAAGGAAACAAACACACAGAGAGCTTGAAAATGGATGCCGAGAGATTTAACTCAGTTTTTTCAAATGTGTGCTCAGTCCACAAGATTGTGGAAATGAAGGACTTACAGCGACTTTGTTTAAAACTTTTAACGCAGTCGGACTATGTTTACGAGCAGAAGAGTTCAGCAAGCCACTACGTCTGCAACGTAGGGAGTTTTTTTTAAACTCTGAAATTGTATCCACCCATCTAAACACAAAGTCAGGGAGAAAGACATCAGTGTTTAGTTAAGCAAAGCGTCTAAAGACTGACTTGTGAGTTTAACTGGTAGGAGGCCCCGGGGCAGACCCAGAACACACTGGAGGGATTACATATCTCATCTGGCCTGGGAACACCTTGAGGAGGAGGAGGGATGTCTGGGGTGCCTGCTGCCCCTGCCCCAAGATGGACGTCGACTGTTGTGAATGCCTTTACATACATGTGAGAGCACAATGTGGTTTTCCCTCCACATGCAATGATACAGCACCACTTATTATGTTTGGTTGTTGTTCTGTTGTTGTTGATTAAAATTGGACTCTCAAAGCACACAAGATATGATAGAAGTTTGTCGGATCTATAATTAGTCTCATTCAGTGTGATAAGGTGCAATATGGCATTAGGCATTCATATACAATATTTTCATATTAGATTAAGTGCTGCATATAATGGTGACACCTCTCATTTAAAAGTTTAGACCTCTCAACAACTATACTGTAAATCTCTTTTTGCTCTTCCGTTACAACTGATCATATTAAAATGAATTCTCATCAACACCATCTTCGTGTAAAAAAAAAAAAATAATGTAGTGTGGAAAATGTTCAATGTTTCAAGAGGTAAACATCCCTTCAAGCACATAAACCATAATTACATACATCATTTCAATCAAATAGGTGTTAATGTCAGGATACTTGACCAATTAAACCACCTTGTACCTGTTTTCAAATACCAAAATTGAATCAGTCAGATCTGGTTGGTGCAAACAGCCCTCTAGCTGTGTGGCTTTCTGAATAAGCACACCGTGTGCTGGACTCCTGCTGAGAAACTGTGCATGTGTTATGCCTAACTAGTTCACCCTAATTTGCTACTCGTTTTTCTAATTTAGCGAGTTTTAAAGTACACACAGCGGCCAGTCATAAATTATGGGGATAGTGCGCTAGGTCTCCAAGTTGGAACGTAGAGCAAATTAACAACAAAGATGACCCAGAGGTTTCTCACTGCCTTGTCATGTGGCAATTAAATTCTATCTAATGAGAGCACAGGATTTTAATTAGCATGTTGGTTTGTCAGGCTGTGTGATCAGAGTTTTTCTGATCCATCAGTGTTGGTGAAAGTTGTGTGTGCGCTGTTTGTGCGAGACAGAATAATTACAAAAATGATCCCTGTCATCACCCACCCTGAATAAATAATACATAAGAGTCTGTTTTAGATCAAAAACAACAACAACCAAAAGAAGCAGAAAACAGGAAATACAGTCTTGGACACATTAAAAATAATAGAGTGAAGGCAAAGAGTCAAACAGAATAAAAGAAGTAGGAAATCTTGTTTTAAAAAGAAAGGAGGAATGAAAGAAAGTAGAATTGTTCTTTTAAATCAATGTTGCCTTTTAGACATGCGTTTTAACAACTCAGTGTCACAGTAGCAGTGATATCTGATATACTCCTGTTTAAGTTACAGTATGGTGTTTTTTGGCATCAACAAAAGCCTGACAAGGACTTTGTTTGTCCAAAATTAATGTCATAAACATTTTCGTTGCAGTAAAAAGTTGAGCAACAGAGACGGACAGCCTCAGAGAAGAATGAGTGGAGAAAAAGGAGAGGCATAGAAAAGTGCGCTGCAGAAAAAAATCTATCACTGTTTTTGTCTTGCCTATGAAAAATTTGACGTCACCTTTGAGCCTGGTCGATGTTAATCTGCTACACTGTGGAACAATGAGCCCAGTCTGAAGTTGGAAGTTAAATGAGCGGCATGATGCCAAGGTCCTGTTGGTAAAACTAAACCACCTACACTAAATTCTAACTTCTATTTTTGTAGGTGTGAGGGGAGAGGACTCGTATCGGAAACTAATATCAACTATCAGCCCTATTATCAGTTATTTCTCCACAATATTATCCACATAAGTCTCTATTTTTATTATATTTGATAGTGTGCACAGAGCATATTGCTTATTTAAATCCAGTGAAGAACCAAGCACACACACACACCTGTTGCTAATAAAAATAATTTATCACAGTTGTCACTCTGCTATATTGAATCAGCATGTGTGAGAGTGTGTGTTCTTAATTTGTTCAAATATATAGCCCCGAGCAACATAAGCTGAAGCGCTCTGAAGACAATTTACTGGACTTCAATAAAAATATTATCCAGAGTACAAAATCACACAACAGAAACAGTGTGATGGAATACGTTTCTGCAACGAGAGAAAGTTTTCACACGACTAATCAATACCGACTGTGGAGCTAAATATTTTAAAAGCGGCATTAAAATACAAATTAACAAATCATGAAAAGACATGGCAATAAAATGAAACAATTTGTTGAGGAAAGAGATTTTTTTGAAGATTAGAATAATTCAGGCAAAGCTGTGTGGGCACGAATCTCCTGCAACATGAAACTTTCATAAAGCTTCTCATTGAAACTGCAATCAAATGTTGTGCTCAGGGCAAAGAAGTTTTTTTCCAAGCATAAAAACACTGATGTTGAACAGTTGAGGCCTCACACCACTAAACCAGGTCTTCATCCATGACTTGATGTCATATCTTTGTCAGTGTGCTGCCATGAAATCAGCAGTTTGGCACTTCACGTTAGGGATGCACGGATTTATCAGCCGGATGTCGGTATTGGCCGATGTCCACCTCGTTGGCTGCCATCAGCCTTTTGGCAAATAAGATGTCATTCGCTGATGGTGTGGCCGATGTTTTTTCTGTTGTGTCACATTAATTCTGCGCAGGCTAAAAAGCAGGGCTCGAAACTTAAGGCATCCTGTCGTCCTGGGGACAATGGAAAACATGTCTAGGACAAACAGAGATCTTCCCCGGGGTACCTTTGGGACAAAATGATGTAGTAAACTCACTATAGGTGCATCATGGGATGCACCATATTGCTTCCCTGGTAATGCTACATTGTGAACAACAAATCTGTGTTGACATCAGCAGGCGAAGAGCTAGGTAACATTAGCACTTAGCAGCCGGTAGCTAACCGGCTAACTGCTGACAGAGGTTGCATTGAGTTACAGTATGAGGCGTTCAAGCTCTCCTTGGTAAAAATGAATACTGAGCTAAAGTAAATTATAATACTCTCATGATGCGTTCAAATGCAATCTCATAAAATGTAGTTCTTGCCAGAAAAATTTGTTTAAAGGCTTTTAAAGCAGTTTTTTCAATGTTTTATGTGAAAGGTTATTTTAAAGGTTGTTTTATGAATGTGTCATTAAATTTGTACTCAGTCCAAGGTTGTGCAATGAAGGCTGAATGACTCTAAAAAAGTTTAGGTTTTTTTATCATGAAGATTTCTTTGTTTTCTTGCCACAAAAAGGGGAATAAATAACAACAAAAAACAAAAAACTAACAAAAAAAATCAACAAAAAAACCCCATCAGTATCAGCTATTGGCCAAAGTGTTATTTAAAACATCAGTGTCAGCATCAATACATTATTCATTGACATTGTCTGTATCATACATAGACTTATATCTGTATCATTTTTGTGTATGCGAGTGCATCGTTTATAATGGTAAATGACTGTTTTTCATTATCATTCCCCACCCACACTCGCCTCTATCCGTCTCTTGCAAAAAGGACTTTACTCTCAAGCCACTAATTTGTCACAAACAAACACACACACACACACACACAGTTTGCCATCAAAGTAGAAACTCACTGGCCTTGTAGCCGACTGCTTAGCATAGAGAGAAGGGGGGGTGGGAGAGAGAGAGGTTACAGAATAACTTAAACTGTCGATCATGTTGCAGACAACAGGCCAATAACATTTGACGTAACAACATACATATGTGTGGCGGTCTGGGAGAAACCATCAGATGTCATGGCTACTAGTTGGCAAACTGTCTCAGAAGAATGAAAATGAGTGAAGTCTTGTCTTTGGGCTTGTTACACTGCTACAGTTTAATCCCTTCCCTTTCTTTTGATGCCTAAATGGCTTTTGAAAAGGCCTGGGAGATGTTTAAATATCAAGGATTTAGAGGGGGTTGCAGCCAAGACATACGTTTCTTTTTAAGTGCAAGCAGGGAGGCGGGGACACACACACGGCTGCTGCTGCTGCTGCTGCTGCTGTTAGTCTCAGTCCTCTCTGTGCAGCATTTTTTTCTTTTTCAATCTCCTTTAAATCTGCTTTACCTGGTTCTGGTGACACTGTGGACTGAACTCTGAACCTCGCAGCCCCATGCTTGACCCGCAGAGCCAGCAAAAGGTGTCCATTGTCGTTGAGGTCATGCTAAAAGCAAATGCACTCGCCATTCTGCAAGATGTCATGGATGAAAATCTTCCACCTCTCTCCTGGTCAGTTCTGCAGGAGGAAGACGTGGGTTGACTATTTGTGCCGCTGACTAATGGCGGTTAATGGTGTCATGCTGGCTTCAAAACAGGCAGCGTGACACAGGCTGTAAAAATGGAAATTTTAGCTAGATTATTTTATTCCCTTTGGAAATTTAAAGCCTCAGTATGTGACGTTTTTTATGACTCTTGTAATTGCTTTTAATGATTCTATTTGTTGCCATTGGTTGTCTGACTTTATTTTTGTTGTTTCTTGTTTGTGGGTGTCTGACTGCAACTGGATTTTTGTTCTCAGGCCTCTCAATGGGATTTGCTGATTAAATAAAATTACTGGTGTCAACTTTTATTTTCGTATTTTTACATTTTCACATGTATTGCTCGGACAAACTTAAACGCAATCCTCCCTTTACAGTTTAAAAGCCCTGACCTGCGTTTATTAACATCAAAGTTATGAAAAATTGAAATATGAACCAAAAAGAAGCTTAAAAGTTGTGTTTCTATGTAATTTAAATCTCAACTGAAGTGTTATTTTCGGTGTGTTTGTAGATGTATAAAAATTTAATTGGACCACTGAATATATGCATCAGTTGACCTTTCTTTAAGACTATAAAAGCTTTCTATTTGGGTAAACAGACACAAATATCTATATATAAGAGAATGGTTAAATAGTGAAAAAAAAATCCAATTTCTCAGAGTTCAAGGTGACATATTCAAATTGTTTGTTTTGTTCAAAACACAAAGATAAAGTATTCATTTCATAAAGAGATAAAGGCAGACAAAGGCTTACTTTTGAGAGTCTGGAGGCAGTTTCTGTTTGTGATTTCTGCTTGATGAATAACTTGAAAAATCCATTATAAAAAATGTAGCATAAAAGTTTTGTGTTGATCAACGAATCAGTTTAACTGTGTCAGACCTTATGCAAACTTAAAAAGAAAGACAAGCAGCCAGAGCATAAAACTGTGCAGATTAATCATTAAAATTGCATTTTTAAAATCAGATTTATAAAGCCGTGTGCACGCTTGATTCCGTTTCATAAACGTGATCATTGTGGCGCAGGTTGCACATGCACAAGACTCATTTCCACACCTACACTTGGTCATAAAGGGATGTATAAATGCCCTTACACATCTGTTTGCATATCAATACCTGTGTCTGTCCACCACTCATTAGACCTATCAATGAGAACCGTAATAGAGAAAGTGCCACTTCACCAACCGGTGTTGCATCTGCGAGGTTCTCAAACGGCAACAAGACAGCTGTCATTAGCTGTGGATATTTGTAGCATCCACTAATTCATCACGTCTCTGTAAAACATCATCGCAGTAAAATCTCAATTATCAAGATAATTAAGCATCAAAAAGGTGATCAATGATTCATATGTAGCGCTCATGTTGACAGTGACTTTATAAGGTGCTTCACGAGACAACATTCAATGATCACTATCCAGAAGATGAATGTGAATAAAAATAATTTTAATTAACTCCATTTTACAGAATGCTCTGTAACCTGCAAAATAATAACACAATCAGTGAAATTGGCAAACTTAGAAACTTTTATTTAATCTTATCTTTATCATATCTACTGCAGCTATCTTCACTAAAACTGTGTGTACCCCCAGTCTGAAGAATGCATAAGGTGCACCCATTCTCACTGCACATTCTTCCTTTTTAAATACCACTTTATGTGTGGGGAAAAGGCAAACAGATGGTTTATGTGCGTACACGTCGTTTATGCATCCGGCCCAAGGACTTGAACAGAAAGAACTAAAAAGCAAATTGTGGGTATCATGAAAGTTGCAAGAGTTTTTTTTTTGTTAGAAAATTTACTGTCCATCCATCCATTCCTTTTTCCCTTCTTTTATCGACCCATCTTTCATCCATTCAACATCCCTCGATCAAGGTACGACCGTGGGAGGGAGAGAGAGATGGAGATTTTTTCCCTGGCTTCACAGTAAAAGCCCTCTGAACAAAACACTGACTGTACAGGTCATTAAGTTAAACCACACACACACACACACACACACACACACACACACAACATTTGGGCCAGACCAGTTACCGCTCGTTAGTTGAGGTAATGTTTATATAGCATTATGCCACCACACACACACACACACACACACAAATGGTTATACATGGCTCCAACATGGGTACTCAACAGTAAGAAAGAGAGACAGAAGGAGGAGAGGAAAAAGAGGGGAGATTGAGCAAGACGCAGACAGAGAAAGAGAGAGAGGCCGAGATGTAAAGTTATATTTGAGTCAGATGTAATAGCTGTAATTATATTGGCGATATGGAAGGCCTGAGTCTGGGTCTGCTATGTGTGTGTGTGTGTGTGTGTGTGTGTGTGCGTCTGCAATCGAACAAAGGGCCGCTTGTGTCAGGGGCCTGCTCACTGCAGCTCTTACCGTAATGATATTCCAACGCTTGCCGTGTGTGTGTGTGTGTGTGTGTGTGTGTGTGCGTGCATGTGAGTGTGTGTGTATCTGTATGATGTTGAGTCTAGAAGGGAAATGACTACCATGCAGTGCCAGATCCCCCCCCACCGTACGCACAGACACACCCCACACTCCAGGCTCGCACACACACTCACATAGGGGATTAGTTGTACCTGCATAACATAGTTTGATATTTATGTATGAGGGGAAAAGGGATAGGGGTGGTCATACACAGACTGATTAGGTGTGTGTGTGAGTGTGTACGTGTGTGTGAGACTCATTGGCCTTTCTGTCTTCCTCGACTTCTGTCATCTGTCTTTCTTTACATCTACGTGTTTCATTTTTATCTCTGTCTCTCTGTCTCGTTTTCTCATCTTCCTTCTCTCTTCCTCCCCCCGTCCTCCCTCGCGGTTCAATGAGTTTAGTCTGTGTAACTTTTACTTCCAATTTAGAAACAAAAATAAAACGTTTCTGCACAGTGTGTGTGTGTCTGTGACGTCATTAGGTGTGTGTGTATGATCCAGATGGATTTTCCACAGTGCTCTCCTTGATGGGCGGCGCAGTAGACAAGGTAGCATGCCAGCTCGCTTTCTTAAACGCACACACACACACGCTGTTATTTTTATTCCTAGACATATGATTCCCTTCACTGTGTGTTAAATCCCGGGGAAATATTCCTCCTCCCTGCACCACGATCATCTATCTGTTTTTCTGCTTCTTATCGAGCGCTTGCTGCTGCTGTGTTGATGACCTCTGACCTCCTTGACCAACATGGGAGAGAATATGGAGAATATAGATGTGATTATTTATGTGTGCATTTAATATTCAGGGGTCCCACACATTTTTATGGACAAAATTTTAAAACTTTTCCATGACTTTTCAAGGCCCCATAAATAAAGTTGGGTATCGCTTGGGATTTTTTCTGATTCTGGTGCTAAAACAACACTTTAAAAAATGTTACACCGCCCAAACCAATGCATTTTTAAAAAAAAGTAAAGCATGAAAAGATAATCAACAACATTTAAGAACCGCTTTTTTATTGCAAAAGTAAATTTGAACTTGAAATATTAACTCTTAACAGTTTAAAGTGTACTTAAATACACAAATATGAATAAATATAAAACACTATGAGGAAAAATGTACAAAGCAAATTCACAAAATCAATAAAATGTTACCCAACTACAATAATTTAACATTAAATAACAGACAAGTTGGAATCAATAATTGTTTTTTCTAATTCTTCCATTATCTGTTTAGGAGAGGTGGAGATTTTCCCTACAATGAATACAGTTGGTCCACCTTAACTGTCCACCTTAAGTGCACCTTGTCAGGCTCCAATGAGAGGCTAACTTCGCTCGCTGACTTCGGCACTAACCCTCTTCACTTTGATCAGCTGGTGAGCAAGACATGAAAAATTCGGTGTTGAGATGTAGCATTTATTCCGTTCACACATTGCACCGCTACGTTTAACCTCATATTCTCTCTCTCGACCAAACACTTGCTACACACACAATTTGGCACTGAAATGAGGCACCAAAATCTCCATCGGGATTCAGTCTGGTAGGTACGGCTCTTATAGGAACTGGTGCCATATTGGTACCAGGTGTCAATCACACTGTCTCATTATTTTTTTTATCTTATTCAAAGTTATCAGATTCAAACAGATTTCCAGCTACCTGGCATACATGGAGGAATGCAGCGAGAAAAACGTGATGGTACACAAAACTTTGTCACGTGTCAGCGCACATTAATACCATGTTATGTCAATGGCTACAGAGAGTAAATTTGCTTCATGCCTGGGACAGTTATCCATAAAGATAACTGTAACAAATAATTTTGATAACAAGAACTTTTCCAAAACTTTCAAGGATTTTACTCATTCCATGACGTTCCCAGGCCTGGAATATAAGGCGAACACGAGACTGGGAAATTCTATCATAGAGGCATGGGAAATGAGATTGTGAAATCCCATGACTTTCCCAGGTTGTCCATGACCGTGGGAACCTTGTATAGTCTTAGTTTTACTTATGCATGAAATATGTCTTTACTCATTCATTGGCTTTAATTTGATATTTTTCTTTTCTATAGTGTTTCCATTTTGCGTATCATAATTTCCCTCTTATTGGTACTGTGACTCACAATTTTCTTTTATTTCTCAGTGCTCATATTTCATGTCGTCTCAACACTGCTGCTATTTTTCCACAGCGCCATAATGTGTGCCTTTTCATACTCTCATGCATAATTGTCGGCTTAATACAGTCTAAAACTGTCAGTTGTGTATGTTTATGCAGCCTCCCATTTACAACTCACTTTCATCCAGAATGTCACTCCAAACCCCAAGGATTTTTATTTTTTTATTTATTTATTTATTTTTCGTTATTTGTGCTGAAACAGCCAGAAAAGTTAGTGGGGAAATCTCATCGCCAGCAGAAAATCCATATTCATTACCATAAATGCTGTAAATAAAGAGAGGGGAGCCTGATGTAGGTTCTGATACCATCAGACATAAAAGAGATACAAAAAGATTTAGCATGGCACCAGAGAAAAAGACAAAAAGATACAAACACAAAGATTTAAGCACGGGAAGAAACACAGAGGGGGAAAAAAGCTAATTTACAGAATGCAAAGAGGAAAAAAGGAGAACAGAGAGCCTAGTGTGGTCGATCCATTTTGACTCTTTTAATGCTCTCCTTTCCCGTAAAAAGATGTTGTCTTCTGTGCGGTTTACATATTGTCAATATTCTGTCTCCAATTTAAATGGTTTCAATTCTCTTTCGCTATACAAGATGTAACTCAGAGCTCCAGCAGGCCTCCAGCTAAATACAAACACACAAATGGATACAGAGTGGAGATGAAATGGAAGTGAGTGCCTCCATTTGATCAGTTTAAAATATAAACAGTGGGCCACTTCATTTTCTGAAAATGTTCATTAAGAGTCAGAGATCTTTCCGGTGTTTGAATCTGTATAAATTCAGCTTCCTAAAGTGAGCGACACACAAACACACACTCTGTCTTTCTTTGTTGCTCCTTGTAATGTTTTTAATTACATTTCTTATAAGTGAATTGGGGATTTTAACATTTCAACAGAGCTATGCATACCGTGTGCATCTGTGCAAACTCTCTGGCATTTCGCTTATTAATACAAAAGAAAGACAAAGATAATGTCTTTGCAGGTTTCAGTAATGCTCAGCTCTGCAGGTCCTGTCAGAGAGCAAAAGTGAAATAGATCAAAGTAACAAAACACAGTTTTTATGAATTAATTCATGGCTCTCCAGTCCTGGTCCTCCAGGTACAGAGCTCTGTTGGGTTTCTATCAAACCACCTGGTTAACTGCATTCACCTGCTGTCCCACATGTGACTCATTTCTGGATTCATTGAGTCGAATGAAAACCAGCAGGGCCCCTGAGTCCTGAGGAGGTAGGATCAAAAATCACTGAACTAATTCCAAGGTCAGCGTCCAGCGAGTGGAGTCTTAAAAAAAAATAGTGCCGGCTGAAATTTAAGTAGACTTTTTATGATTTCTGCATTTCGACTCACTGTAGTTTTACACAGTGTAAGGAACAAAAGCAGTATGGAAACTGGTAATTGTACGCCTCTGAATGCGTCAAAGATGATAAATGATAAAAAAGATGTTTTTCTTAAACAGCAGGAAATAGATGCAAAAACACAAAAAGCACAGCATAGTCCTTGACCGCACAAAATGATGACACTTTTACAGAAAAATTTAAGACATACTGAATGATGGTCGTAACATTTTATTTCTCCCAAAATGCCAGTGAATTGTTCTGAAAATGAACTCTCCAGTCACGAAGAAAAAAGACAGCGACGATATACAAACAGTAAGCTCAGGCAGATATTACTGATATTTCCGGACTGCTTCCCAAACACTTACTGATCATTACTACCGGCCGTTACCATGGTAATCAATCCTCACTCCACCGCTACCTATTTCCTCTCTCTGGTTGGCTTGTTGACAGACAGCCATCCCCAAATCAATCCCAGGTTGCACCGCTGCAGCATCCATCACAACTTAACAGAGAACTCCATTTTTCTTGTGTCTCTGTCTAACTTTCTCCCCGCACCTCCTCTTCTGTCTGTCCATCTGTCTGTCTGTCTGTCTGTCTGTCTGTCTGTCTGTCTCCTGCTCTTCTCTTTAGCACTGTCTCACTTTCTGTTTTGTCTTTTTTCTGACTCCACCTGTCTTTTTGTCTCCTTCTTATTTTACAACCTCCATCTTAGTTTCTCTCTTTTCCTCTTTCAAATCAATAACTTTGCAGTCTTTCTCAAAAACAATGATTCAAAAACAAAGAATTAATTCTGTCCTAGTTTTAGATTTGTCCCTAGTTTCTTCAGGGTATACTTGGTCATTAGGTAATAGCACTGGAGGCATCTGTGATTAATACAGCCATGTCTGCTTTTTATACGCCATATTGATAAAGATTACAGGACAAATCTGCACTCAGAGGTACTTCACTTAACGCCATCACGACTGAAACATATTCAGTGTATATCCTTTAATAAACTTTGACTTTGACCGCTTTCTAATACCTTAACTCTGTTTGTATATTTTATTTTACTAATGATTGTTGTCATGATTTATTAATTTGCTATTTTCTCCAATAATCGATTAAGAGGTTTTTGAAAAATGCTGACAATTCACAATTTCCCAAAGCCTAAGATTATCACGTAAGCAATGTTGGGGAGTAACTAGTTACATGTAATTAAATTACAAAATAAAAGTTGTAGTAATCTGTTACAGCCACTCTGTAAAAAAAATGTAAGTAAATTACAGTTACTAATCAAAATGTTGTCGATTTTAAAGGGGTTACATCTGAATATATTCTTTTTATACGTAGAATATAACATTTATTCTGTTGCTTTGCATTTTTTGTCATGCAGGAGTGCCCTCTTTTGGTATATGTATATATATATATATATATATGTACGATATATATATATCTTTTTTTTTTAGTAATCTTTATTTCGAACATGTAAACAAATAAATAAATAAACAAATGGAAGAAAACAAAACAAGGAAAGCAAAACAGCATTTGCAACAAGAACAATACAGTCACTAAATTAGAAAAATAAACTATGAATAAATAAGTAATAATATAATAATATCAAAAAATTTACAAAAACAATTAACAAAAACGAAAACAAAACAAAGACGCACTGAGCAGTTTTGAGTTTACATGTCCGAAAAGGAGTGGACTGAAGTTAAAACTTCATTGCCCAGTTTAAAGTATTTGTTAGAAAAGTAAGCAAAAAGTGATCAAATATAATAAATTACATTACTGTGATGACATTATTAAAATAGTTACATTACATATTACATTCTTAACAGGGTAACTAGTAATCTGTAACCTATTATAGTTTAAAAGTAACCTCCCAACACTGCACATTAAGAAAAGTAAAAGGGGCAAAACCTTTATTTGAGAGGCTGGAGCTAGACGATGTTTGGCATTATTAAAAGATGACTTTAAAGGTATACCATGTGGGACTGTCAGTTGCAAAAGTGAAAGTAAAAGTAAAAGTAAAAGCACACTCCAGATTCACTCTTGTTTTGTGATTCGCTTCACTATATTTTTCATATTTTTTGGCACTGTGTCCCCTGGATGCCTGCTGCTTTATACAGACCTGACCTCACCTGAGCGCTGTGAAGGTACGTGCCCATAAAACATCCCCACACACTTAGTGGGTCATAAGTGATGATTCTGCATGACTTCTGTTTGAGTCTATTCATTGTTTTGTGGGAAAATCCTGCATTATACATGTTTAACAATGACTTGATTATCAAATGCCCTTGAATTTCTGACTGATTCAGCTCTATCGACCACAACTTCACAAAATGTCATACAAAGTCATGAAACCGATTTAAATGTGTACCCAAAAAAGACAAAAAGGTGGCATACTGGCTGCACTGCCTGCCGGGAGTCCATTATAAAATGAAAATAAATAGAAGTAAATTGTGATCGATGGACAAAGACTGTCACCACAAGATGCCTTAGTTTACCTTAATGTCACCGTCTGAAACTTCAACTTAATTGTTACAAGTTTTGTGTTAATGCTGGTTGGAAACTACAGTAATTCTAATCACATCTGAACGGGTACATGAAAGCAGCGTCGGCCTTTGTTAGTAATTATATCTCAGACGTTTGTGCGGGAAACTAATCCCATCCGAATAGAGCTTTTGTCTCCTGCTCTGTCTGTCTGCCTCTCTCTCCCCACTTCAAGAACACCAAATGAAGACCATATTAGCAGTGATGTATACTGTAGATGGATGATGTCATCGTTCCTCAAAAGCCTCATTGATGTTGCTGCGACGATACAGATCATAATCAGCATGATTGATTACTACAACCTTTCAGGGTGAATGTACATGTGCAGTGTGTGTGTGTGTGTGTGTGTGTGTGTGTGTGTGTGTGTGTGTGTGCATATGTGTGAAGCAGTAAGGATTCAGAGAAAATGAGGGGAGAGAGTGGGCAATGCAGTGAAGACCGATGGAGAGGTATGGAGTGAGTAAGAGAGGGGCACCACGGAGATTTAGGGCGAACGTACGTGAGGAAGTAAGATTAAGAGACAGAGAGGCGGCAAACAGGAGAATAAAAGAGAGACGGACGGAGAGAGAACGAGGGAGTGAAACAGAGAAAGAGACAGAGTTGTCCAGTACTCTATCACACCAAACAAGAGTAATGTTAAGGCCTTAAGGATCTTTCACACACTTGATGGATGGTTTTGTGTGTTTCTATGTGTGTATGTGTGTGTCACAGAGAGAGACGAGGGCTTGTCAGTGTGTGAGCCATTGCTGCCTCCAGTGGCAGAAAGGCAGAAAATGATGGCTGTGATGGCTGCACTGCAAATCCTCCAGTTCATTAATATTTAACACACACTCACACACAGAAATCCCAGACACAAGTAGACATAACACACACACACCAAATACACACAGTATTTTATCTGCATCTGCATACATATATCTATAGTTTACAACAATATATTTTTCTATTATTACAGAATGACCATGCACAGGTGAATCATTTGTGAGACATGAACATAACAAGACATTATAAGAAGATATACTTTATTAATCCCTGAGGGGAAAGTCAATTTTCTTTCACTCTGTTGTCATATACACACAGGTCTGTGATACACACACACATGCACAAACAGAATCTATGCATGCAGTAAATAGAGCTGTCAGAGTGAGGGGGCTGCCTGAGCAGGTGCCCCAGGCAGTTGGGGGTTCGGTGCCTTGCTCAAGGGAACCTCGGCAGTGCCCAGGAGGCAAACTGACACCTCTCCAGCAACCAATCCATGCGCCATATTTGGTCGGTATTGGAGCTTGAACAGGCGACCCGCTGGATCGCAAGCCAAGTCCCTATGGACCCCATTAAACTGCAAAAAGCTACTACTACATGACTTAAGGGTTTTTAACCAGAAGAATTCATGAGTAATTGAGGACATTCCATATTATAAAGTGTAACTCTTAAAGGTAGGGTCTGGAGGATTTTCCAGTTGCTGTTTGTAAATACACATTCAAATTCGGCTCAACTCTCCTGGGTGTACGGAGCCCGGAGGTACGGAAGAAGGCTTCACAGAAGAGGTTCAGGCAAGGCTCACGCTGGTGCATGCTCGGACACGCTCGGGTACAGCACCTGTGCTCTCTCACTGGCTGGGGAAATCTCCGCCCAGAAGCGGTCCGAGCTCACAAAAACATCAAGATACAGTTAAAGGGCAGGAGCTCTGCAAACAGAGTCACCACCACACATGAGTAGAAGTCCATAGGTGATGATTAAGCAGGATTTCATTTGTGTATGTCTATATTTTGTTTTATTTGAAAATCCTCCAGATCCTACCTTTAAATTATTATACAAATAACAAGAAAACATAAATTGACCTCTTAAATGAATTCTTCACTGGCAAAAAGACTGTTTGTATATTGATTACTCACTACGTGTTAGGTTGAATTTGTGAAGAAAAAATGGTAACACTTTACTTGAAGGTATCTACATAAGGGTGACATGACACTGTCATAACTATGACATGACACGGTCATGAACGTGTCCTAAACATGATGTACATGTCATAAACGTTTGTGACTGCTGTCATTAAGTGTCATTCGGTAATGACAAGTTGACATTGTTTGGGTTGTCTTGATTATGACAACTTGACATTAATTAAAGTGTCATTACCAGAAGATGTCTTTGTCATGACAAGTTGACATTAGATTTGTCCTTATAATGACAACTTGACATTAACCGGGATGACATTACCAGAAGATGTCTTTGACCTTGTCATGTCATAGTTATGACAGTGTCATGTCACTCTTATGTAGATACCTTTAAGTAAAGTGTTACCGAAAAATCTTACATACCTCCACGGTAAATAGAAAATCCAAAAAAGGCAACTGCACGAGCTTGAGTTTCAAAGGATGTTTTGATATAGTTTAACTGTTGTTAAAAGTGGTCACCTAAGACTTGTGTGTTTGCCTTTTTTTGGATTCTCTGTTCACCATTGAGGCATGCAGGGAAAACGTTCTTCAAAAGTAACATAACACACGGTGAGTAGTTGGTACACAAATGGTCATTTTGCAAAAGATTTCTTACTCACACACATCACATAACAAACAAAACCTTCTCTTTTTAGAAAGTAAATATCTTTCTCGTGTGCCACAAGTCAGCCATATTAACCAGTCTGTTCCAAAGTCAAATCATTACACATTTATGTCTGATGTTTGGAAGTTTCCATCCCCTACCACCACACAAGCTAGTATGTAGTGTAGCATTGTTGTATATTGTAATGTGTATATTAGATGTGGGCATATTAACCTAATAAATACCCCTTCCAAATGAATTTTTTTCTTTCTTTTAGTGTTAAGAAGATAAAGTACTGTCTGAAAACATTTATAAATTGACAACACAGATGATAAACACCCCGAGATGTCTTAAGTTCACCGTGGCAATAAGTGCAATTTCAATAGTATGTCTTTTCCACATTCAGTCAGTCGACTTCTCACTGTCATTACATGTGGATGGAGTTTCACTCCAGTGTAGTAATGCTGGCATCACCACACCAAACTATTCATTTATCTTATTTACTATTTTATTACAAACCATTTACAGATCAAAAGTATTTGCCTAACAATAGAGTTCCTCTGATATTGCTTTAAGATAGAAGTCTGATACAGATTTTTTTTTGTACTGAAGCTGCTGATAGACAAAATTTTGCACAATGTTCAATATCTTTAAATATGACCACAATAAGTATAAGAGAGCTGTATTCTGGTCAGGGTGGACAGCCTCAGAAGCAGCATATTACATGAAGCTCATACTGTTTAACCTGCTCCTGCAAGCTGACACCTCTTTGTCTTCAGGAGTGCATCAACATTAGGTATGCAAAGCCATCCATTGGACCAGATTGGCCCCTTTGGTGAGCTGGATCTGGGCCGTGTGTTTGAAACCCCTGGTGTTTATTGCACCATTTGTTGTTGTTTTTTTAGTCATGCTTGCAGCCTGTATGTTGGTTGGTCGGTCCACCACTTTGGTTCAGGCTGAAATATCTCAACAACTATTGGATAAATTACCTTTTTTTTTGACAGTCATTTATTGTCTGCAATGGATGCACCCTGCTGGCTTTTCCTCAAGCGTCAACTTGCCGTTCACGTTTGCCTTTTAGTGAAGTATCTTGTCCAATATCCCAGGACTTGCCCTGAGATTTGGTACCGATTTTTATGTGCCCCTCAAAATCAACTATGATGACTTTGGTAGTAAAATTATGTTTCATCAGAAGGTCAAACTTTCAAGTTGTCCAATACGTTATGATTTAATGCCTGCAAAACTCAATCCATTCCAACCAGCCTCAGCTGTACTCTGTGTTCAGTGTAACAACTGGTGAACCAGGTGAAAGACTCAAAATGTGACTCTGGAGACAGTTCAGGTAAAATAACACAGTCTTTCCTGGTCAAAAGGTAGGTTAGGTACACAGAAGGACTATCTGTGAAGGCAAACAAATCCAGTAGGGATGAGGCAGAGGCAGAGTCAATCAACAGGCTAAATCCAGAAACCAAGAATAGGACAAAGGGAAACAAAAGGCTGGAACGCAAGACACACAAGGTGCTAGGATAACCTGGCACTGAGAGAAAACAAGACACACTTTAAGTACCCTGGTGAGGGGAAGGATAACGAGACAGAGGTGAGGCTAATCAGGGCGGGAAGGACAATCAGACAGAGGTGAAGTCATCAAAAGGGAGGGAAAACACACAGGGGCAGGAAGTGAAGTGATCTGAAACGAGAGTAGATGTGAGAAACTTGAGCTGACAGTTCAGTGCTTATTAGCAAATGTTAGCATCCTACAATGCTAAACTAAGATTGTGAACGTAATAAGCATTGTAGCCTCTTAGCATGAGCATGTTAGCATTGTCACTGTGAGCATGTTAGCAAGTGATTACCTCACAGCTGTACATCAAACAGCTCTGTAACATCATTAATTTCAGTGTAAATATAAAATTGCCAAGTTCAATACATTTTTTAAAATGATTTTTAAGGTTAACTTGGGTTACCATGGTTATGTGTCTCTAACTGGTAAGGAGGCATTCAGGACGTGATGATGTAATTACAGCTCAGAGCGTCAGAAAAGATGCATACTACTGTTTAGTTAATTGAAAGTATGTTGAACGATAGTATACATATACATATTCATTTATGTAGTACGCAGTATGCGATTTCAAGTCTGCTAGTCTACAGTCTGTATTTCTACTCTTTTCTATTTTACTCCGATCTGTTCTTCTGTATTTCATCATATTCTATTGTGCTCTGCTCTCTTCTACTCTTTTCTCTTCTCCTCTGCCCTATTGTATTCTGCTGAATTCAAGGTCTCTCTCTCTCTATGTGTGAAGTTGTTTAGAAGTCTATAATTTTCTGGCTTAGTTGTACTGCCACTGGCCCAAAACTCTGCTCATTCATCAAAATGTCTCTTTTAAACAATCCTCTCTGTCTTCCCTCCTTTCTCCCCCTCTCTCTGTCGTCCTCTCCTCCTCTTGTTTCTCCTTCCCTCCCTCCCTCCCTTCCTCTCCTCTTCTCTGCTCCCACTGTCTCTCTCTGGTGGTGTCTTAATTTTCACATCAAAGATGCTTTCTTGGCATGACTGTCAAAAATCAACAATATTTCCTAAGCCATTCTGAATGTGGCGCACTTTCGCACAGTTGAATCAAAACATTATAGAAAATTGAGAAAGGAAACAGATTATGTCACACACACTAAAAAAAAAAAAGGTGCTTTACGATACAAATAATTGATTTTTGGCTCATTATAACAGTACAGCCACTTACGGACTGCCTTAATTGCCAAGGCAGGAGCTTTTGGTACTGTGGAGAAACTTTGTTTGTAATGGAACTAAATGAAACCATCGTGGCTTGGCATCTCCGAGCAAAGAGCTATTTAATGTTATTCACATATCAGGAATTTTATGCTTTTCACTTTCCCTCTATGAAAATATCTTTGTGTCCCTGAGTCCTCCATCTTTGTGCGTCTCTATCCGTCTCTCTGGTTGTTGCTATCGTCTCTGCTCACGATGTAAATCTCAGACTATCTGTATCTCTGTCATTGCGTCTCTCCCTCTCTTTGAGCTGTGGCAGGAATTTATAATTATTTTTTCTTCGAAACTCATAAAACATGTTCTGCTACAGCCCCATGACACAGACATACACACACACACACACACACACACACACACACACACACACACACACACACATCAGTCTTGTCCTGTTTGTAATTATCAATCCATTTGGGGATTTGAGGATTTTCTCTGTAAAACTTAAAGGCTTGTTTTTCTGTTGAACAAAACCACATCAGAAAACGCGCGCACGCACACACACACACAAGGACACACACACATGATGACACACAAGACTTCATTGTCTAACGTGGAAATTATACGCACAGCCTCACGCACTCACACACACACACATACACTCACAGGCGCCACAAGAAATCTCCGAGGAGTGGAAGCCACATTGTCTGATGATAAGAATTTTTCCTCTCTTCTTCTTCTTCTTGTGTGTTTGTGTGTTCATGTCGCTCTTGGGTCTCTTATGAAAACTGAAGTTTGACGGATTTAACTTCATAAAACATTTGTTATAAATCAATATATCCTCACAGAACAATTTGTATGATATCCTGTGATATCCGTATATAATGTATGGTTAGATGATTAACGTAAAGTTAGAGAGGTTAGGCTTAGGGTAGGTTTAGGAAAAGAAACATGGTGAGTATGTACCTTAAATGACTAAAAGATCACTCAAAGTTCACACAGTTCTGAACACACGTCTCCAGGGGAAAATCCTGGGGGAGAGTCATGGTTTTTGTGACCTATTCAACACCCCAACCTGCCTCCTTTCGCGACTGCTCAGGTCTGCTTCCTTGTTTACTCCATTCAACGCAAAGGTCACATGATCGCAGCCTTTCAAAGCAGGTGAAATATGTACGACTTTAGGTGCATTACTTTTCATTGGAAAACATAGGAACAGTTTGTGAGAACAGCCTGCACAAACGGACACTTTACATTTACTCACGCTTAGTGCAAATTCACTTTGTACAGATGCAAATACACAACTTCATGAAAACAAACTGACACATGCAGGAAGTAGTACGTCCACATGTTACATTCACAGTAGGGAAACTGCCAAATTAACTTTTCAAGTTGTTTTAGAGAAAGTGGAGGGACTCTTTCTTAAAATGCATTGCTACAAGGGCCTGTAACAGCTGAAAGTAATCATGATTGAATTGGATTGGACTGAGCTCTTGTCTGACTTTAAATAATCATTAATGTAACTTTTGGGGTGAAAAATTACATTTTCATAAACAATCTGTAGCTTGTTCGCCCCTTTTAATATTTAGAGGGGCTCGGACTGCAGAAATTCTTCATTTTCTCTTACATCTTAATTTCCCATTACTGGAGACAAAACTCTGAAAATTTCTGAGCTCTCTCAGTGACTGAGGCAGTAATGGTCTGAATAATACATTTAATCCAAACTTATTACATTTGTCTGGGTGCTGTGAATTAAGAAATGGATTGAGAGAATGCCTGACTCTATCAAGAAAATATATACCAACAATCTTTTCAGTAATAATTGAGCATGGTTTAATGTTGTGGTAATTCTTAAAGCAATGGCAGGAAACTTACAGTTTGTGTTGACTCTAGCGACATCTGTGGACAAAAATGGTAATGTTTTTTATCAACACCACCGCCTCTTGTTGTAATGATCTCATTGAAATACTATTTGTATTTGTTTTGGAAGTGAGTTAAAGAAAGACACATCTGTTTGTAATACTTTTTTTTGTTTTTAAAAATAGCTGTTTACGGGGTACAAATCAATGAGGCAATGTTGTGGCTGTGTAAGATCAGTAATGACAATGGTGAAACAAAGTAAACTCTGTTTTAGCCACCAACATAAATTCATATATAGATCAAAAATCACACTTTGCAATGCATTTCATAAATAAAATAGGCATATTACATACCTGTCAAGGAAGAAGACGGCCAATTCAGGGTCGGTTTTAAATCCCTTTTAAATCCTGCAATTCTCTGAATGACAGATGAAGGATAACTCAAGTTTCCGCCCGTGCTCAATCACATTTGGTCTCTTTTTTAATTGTTTTTCAGTCAATTCTTTTCCTTTTCTCTTTGCTGATCCTGCCAAAGAATCAGCTATAACCACAAATACAATGTCAAAAATAAAATTCACTAAGAAAAATCTCCTCCCACTTTTTTAAAACTGGCTAACGTACTCCTCACTGTGAGACTTTGCCTAGGAAAAATTTAAACATAGGCTTCTGCAGTCTACCGTAAATTGTGTAAATCTAATTTTGTTGGGGAGTGGACCCAGGGACAGGCATTAAAAATAACTATATAGAACCAGCCAATCTTCTTTCTGATGGTCTCGTTTGCTTCATATAGAAGCATCAGTATTGAACTGAGGCTGTTTCATAACCAGGTAAAAAATCCTTGTAGCTGCTTCAAATCTGCTTCCCAGTGGGGGAATGATTACCAAATGAGCTTTTTGTATACACCTGACATTTCAGAGCCAGGAGAAAAGTGTTCACTTAAAAGCTTATACCAGACTTGGTGAAATTTGTTTTGAGTATATTGCAGTTTCCTGGGCTTAAGATAACTGAAGATGCACCTTTTGCTGATGCACCTATAGGCTGTGGGGATTAAGCATGACCCCTCAAGGAAGGAACATACTGTACAGTGGCAGTCACACAAACACACACAGAAACACACAGTACACTCTTCCTCTCCGTTTTGCTCTCTAGACACATAAACACACACAACAAATTTCTATAGTGTGTCAGTGCGAGTTTAAAAAGCCATTTGTCATTTTTTTGTTCCACGTTTCCATAAAACAATGACATCTACACACACACATTTGGCCCGACAATGGGATGAAAACACCGCAGGAACACATGCACATAGAAAAAGGGGAGGAAGCAGGCTTTTTCATGATGCTTTGAATCTTACTGAATTAATTATATTCCCTCAAAATATATGATGAATGTAATATAACCCAAACATTAAAAACACACAGTTTGTGTGTGTGTGTTAACATGTATAGAGTCTGTGTTTAATCACGTCCTCAAAAAACAGCTGAAGTTTGTAAAGCCTGTTTTGAAACTTTGAAACTGTGTGTGTGTGTGTGTGTGTGTGTGTGTGTGTGTGTGTGTGTGTGAGTTTCTGCCTCAAGAATACAAAGAATAGAATAGAAAGCCTTTATTGTCATTGCACAGGAACAAAAGGATGCTACATATACAACGAAATTGCGGGAGTTCAAGTATCCCAGGGTTTTGGTCACTGGGTAGAATGGAGAATGGAGTGTGAGATGGATCGGTGTTTTGGTGCGGCTTCTGAGGTGAGAGGGTGCTGAGCCGGAAGGTGAGGCTTTTGATTTACTGGTCCATTTTCGTGGATACAAGCGGTGGAAATGAGTTTCCTCTGCGGGGTGGCTGGGCTCAGCCTTAGAGATAGGGTAAGGAACTCGGGAATCCAGAGGGAGCTCGGAGTAGAGCCGCTGCTTCTTCTCATTATAAGGGGTCAGTTGAGGTGGTTCAGGCATCTGATCAGGATGCTTCCTGGGCACCTCCCATTAGAGTTGTTCTGGATACATCCAACTGATAGGAGGCCCCAGGGCAGACCCAGAACATGCTGGAGGGATTACATAACTCATCTGGCCTGGGAACACCTTGGGGTCCCCCAGGAGGAGCTGGAAAGTATTGCTGGGGAGACGGACGTCTGGGGTGCTTTGCTTGGCCTGCTGCCCTCGCTACCCAGCTGTGCTAACGTTGCTAATGGTGCTAACAGAGCTAACAGTGATGCTAAAAGGTGTTTGTGGCTCAAAACTGAGCCACTTACTCACTGGGCTGACCTTGGTAGAACTGGAGGGTGGGCACATTGTTTCTACAGTAAAGATGTTGGGTCAGGATGACGTAAATGCCGAATGAGTGGCGCCGCTAGCTAACAATACCGCCCACCAGACCCAGTTGGTGCGTGGTGTTGAAAACTGAAGAGTAGCAAAATCAATCTATAGACAGCCATGCGTAACTTGTCAAAATTTTCTTGATGGTTAATTGATGGTTAAAAGAGAAAAAAAACAACAACAAAAACATCCAAAGTAAACTTTTAACTTCCTGTACACCAGAGCATTTTTATAGATCTTTTTTTATCCTTAATGGAAGAGACTAAACACTGTGTTGAACCAGCTAAAGTCATTATAAGCAGCCTTTAACCATTTGGTATGTGACAATTTAACAGCAAACCATATAACAGTATGGCAAAGCAAGAGAGTGAGAGAAAAATTTCAAAGGCATACACGCCCTTTATCACAGATAGACAGACACAAACCACAATTAACAACAAAATTACCTCTTAACTTGTGAGTCCTGCAGCATTTTACACTTTTTCATACTTTAAAATGTATTTTCCAAAGTCCCACAATGATTATGCCTTTCATATTTAAATTTTACGCATTTAAATGCTCTTGTTCAGAAACGCTTACTGTGAGTGCAGGAGCAGCATAAATGGTCACAAAAAAATAACAAGAATATTACAAACTGAATCAGATTTGTTTCTTGTTGAACTCAAACACATTTCCATCACAGGTACAAATATCATTTCTTTCTTCTAATCTGAGCTCAACGTGGGTCATGGGAAGCATCTATGGAGTCCCTACATGACACAAGTGCTATTATATTTTAATGAGACTGTGTCCCAGGGTGAGAGACTGCGTTTACACAGTTTGGTTCCCCACACGACAGGAGAATTAATATGTTTTAATGAGTCGGTGCCAGGCGGAGTGACTGCATTTATTCATCATAGCTCTGAGGCTGGGATCTGAGAGACTCTTCCTTAAATGACTTCTGCACTGGTCGAGTCAATTCAACACGAACAGGCTTTATTGACAGAGCAGAAACAGAAAGGTTCAAAAGACTCTTGAACTTGTTTGGATTTCAAAGAGGGAGCCAAAGTTTGGTGAGATCATTCAGCACGAAACTTCACATTCAGCGATGTTTCTCAGAAACTACAGTGCGATGTACTATTTTAGCTTTAAATCAATATGTTTTCATTATTCTCCATGTTTTAGATATTGACACTGCTGCATTTCAGTCAGAATAAATCAATCAAACCTACAGCACAACATGT
This sequence comes from Epinephelus moara, assembly GCF_006386435.1. Taxonomy (NCBI): domain Eukaryota; kingdom Metazoa; phylum Chordata; class Actinopteri; order Perciformes; family Serranidae; genus Epinephelus; species Epinephelus moara. The sequence continues at coordinate 20,642,601 of NC_065527.1, forward strand.
ATAACCCAAGGACTTGGCTGCATATTCATACAAACAACAGCAACATATTTTTTTCTCCAAAACAAGTGAGTCATACATTCTCAGGTCACTGAACACAAATAAAAATATCTTGATTGCTTTGAACAACTTCATGTTGTGAAAAGCGCATTTAGACAACATGAGACTGCACCTTGACACCACTGAAAGAGCTTCTATGAAAAGTGTCGACCAGCGGCTCTGTGCATTTTACATTTATCTGAGATGGTATCCCTGAACCAGTGGAACAGACTATTAAACCAATATGAGCTAAACTAATTTGGCCCGCTGCAGCATATACAGTATTTAATCCTGTTTGGTATGGCAGCTGTTAAATCAGTGCTCATTTGACCCTGACCCCACATGACTTTGCTACATTTTGGTACAAGATTGAAATGTATGCATGTAGCTCCGAGTTAATGGGGCCATCAAACATCAGCACTTTGAATACAGTTTAGATAAAGCACTGTACTTGCCATTGAAATTGAAAGTCGACCCCAGATTCACTCTTGTTCGCTATATCTGCATTTTTTCTGTGCTGTTTCCACGATTTTCACAGCTTCTTCTCTAATGTGTGCTGCTAACGCTCTGAGAGGGCAGGCTCTCTACAGATAAAAACACCACTGCACACTTCCAGTGGGTCATAAGTGATGATTGAGGTTACTTCTGTATGAGTCTGTACATTTTTTTTCTGAGGAAAATCTTGCATATACACATCAGCCAAAACAGGTGAAGTGAATAACTTATTATTTTGTTCCAATGCATTGTTCTGCTGGGAAACCTTTGGTTCTGGCATTCATGTGGATACCACCTGACATGTTCCACCCACTCAAAAAGTGTTGCAGACCGAGTAGCCCCCCTCATGGCAACAGTACTCCCCAATGGCGGTGGCCCCCCAGCAGGATAATGCACCATGCCACACTGCAAACATCGCTCAGGAATGTCCCAGGGAATGTGACAAAGACCTCAAAGTGTCAACCTGGCCTCCAAACTCCCCAGATCCCAATCTGAATGAGCCCCCAGATCCCAATCTGAATGAGCATCTGTGGCACGTGCCATTAACCCACCTCACAACCCACTGGTACAAGTTATAGCTTACCTTCACCTAATATTCATTTTTACTGACTAGAGCTTGAACTATCATGATGTAACTCAATGCAACCTCTGTGAGCAGTAAGTTGTGATTTAGTTAGTTTTAACACAATCTGTTGCTCACAGTGCAACACTATCAGGTAAAAAAATAGGCTGTGTCCCTTGATGTGTCCCCACTGTGTACCTTGGAAGATCTCTGTTTGTCCCGAGCACGTTTCTCATTGTCCCCGGGAGGACGAGACGGCGGCTGCTACTAGCCATCTCGTCACACGTCAGTGACTCAGTGACATGTTAGAACCCATTTGCCAAACAGTCATTGTATTCTTCTTGTACCTGCTCATTAATTTAAGTTTGTAGCTGCCAGTTTCAAGCCCTACTTTTTAGCCTGTGCAAGACTGATGCGACACAATGGAAAAACATCAGCCATTGCCATCGGTGAATGGCACCTTATTTGCTAAAAGGCGGTGGCATCTTACAGTGAGGTTGCAGAGTGCAACTAACTGAAACAGCTCCAGTGTGCCATGCGTGAAGGAGAAGTCTGGTGGCAGATGCAAAATGTAGATACAAACAGTTTACTCTATGGTAACGAAATTACAATGATTCTTAGTTCCACATGATAATACACTGATGAAAACATACTTATGAATATTATATTGCCGTTCTGCCAGTATATCCACCTAAACCTCTCACACCAGACCTTTAAGTAGAGCCTAAGCAGCCAGGATCTTGTAATCTGTAATCTGATCCCAGTATAAGGAAATGCACAGTGCTTAGGACGAACAAACCAGGAGAAGCTGACAGGTGTCACAGTATAAAAGCCAGCAAACAGGTGAAAACAATGATTATATTCAGTATTCATTGGCTGGAGCTTGCCACTGGGAGTACCCCTCACCACAGGTGCAGACGAGTACCTCGGACAGCTCCTTGGCTGCTGCGAGGACCAACATCAGGGCCTGGGCGGAAACATTTCATAAACCTTACAAATATTTGTTTAGAAAATATGTTGAAATGATCTTTCAACACAGGCATGTCACCGGCAGACTCTTTCACCTGTGTTACAAAGTAAGACTTCTACCCTCGGACTGAATAACAGACTTGTTAAGATGGAGATTTGTTGCAGTGTGTCTGCACTGTGAAGTGAAAAAAAGGATTTGTGACATCCAAAAGGAAAGGTGCCACAGCCAGACAAATACCTTGGCAGGTGTGAGGCTGTCACAGTTTAAAGGGAGATTAGCAGTGTGCAGGTTTCTCTGGGTTTTAAAAAGATCAAAAACGCCGGTGAACTACCAAATAAATGTGAGATCATGGCAAACACATTTTCCCCCGTCTCTCTCTCTTTCCCTACATTTCTCCCTCTGCGTGCCTACGTTTCTCCCTCTCTCCGTTTCTCTCGCCGTCTCTGCCCTTTGGTGTCAGTTCTCTGTTCTGGCATTTACGAGACAAATGCTAGTGTGTCACACCTTGTCACTCATACCCCACAGACACACACACACACACATATACACACACACACACACGCACACACACACACACACACACACATGCACACGCACAGCTAAATGCTAGAGTGTCAGCAGGCCTGTCAGATCGAGTGTCAATGTGCAGGGACCTCTCAACTTGGCAGGACACACACACACAGACACACACACACAAAAGGATGTAGACACAAACCAGGTAGAAACATGCAGAGATACACAATTGTGCACAGTGAGAGGGAGGAAATTAACAATATGCAAACAAGTAGCCTACCATGAGTTGTTGACACCTAAACAATGGAAACACAATCACTCTCGCTCTCTATCAACCACACACACACACACACACACACACACACACACACACACACTAAACAACAGCAGGCTTCAAAGGCTGGACAGAAGTGAGACAAAGATTAAATTCCCCTGGCGTTTGGTACCAGAAGCAGATGGTGACAGAACTTGGCAGCAGAAGCAGTTTGGTACCAGGGTGATATATGGACAGTCCCTGCTATTACTTTATACTAGACAGTTTGAACCATTACACTTTGAGTAATAGTTGCCCCACTTGCTACCACTTTTTTTGGGCATGTTCTTCAGGATCATTCCTGTGATGTTTAACCTATTTACTGCAAATAACTAAGAGCGCTGTCACACCTGTAGCTCAGTTTGTTTGGCACCTTATTCTGTTTTCGTTCTGGTCCAGTTCCTGTTCACACTGAGTTTTTATGAATGAACAAAGTGAAGTAAATGTGCAGTTAAACTGACAGGTAATTCATTGATTGGACATTTTTGGCGACTGTCATCCAGCATGTCAGTGTATAATCAAGACCCACGTGGGGAAATCAAATTCAAGTTATGGCAGAAGTTTATGCAACACTTTAATTTTAATGCATCCATGGTGTCACACAAAAAACTCACAAACAAATAACTTATTTGGGGGCTTATATTTAAGGGATCACTGTCCCACTTTTGACCTATTAATCAGGGAAATATCCACATCATACATGTTACCATAGTTACCAAATGATTTGCGTAAATAGGTCATATACATGGCCTTATAAACCAAATCATAATGTCCGTTTATATCAACTTCCAGGTAGAAAACATACATAAGGAATGAAAACATTACACAAAAAAATAAAATAAAATGGCACTGAGCAAACGCTGCCTCAATTAGAAAGTTTTAAGACACCTAAAAAATTATTATCAGCTTAATAGTGCACAATATCTAGACGATTTCCACCGCTTCACCGTGCTGTCAGGCAGCCCTCTGGGACAACAGGAAACTGAAGTCGTTATCTCAAAGCCACCACTAAAACTGACGTTGATGAAGTGGTTCTTTTTTGGTGGCAAAAATTTGTTGCAGCCTACATCCACAGCAGTACAATGCTTAGTTTCTCTGCCAGCAGATTTGGTTTATCAAAGGTGCTAGAAAAGCAACACAGTATATTAAATACTCTCAGATACATGGGACCGCTATGTTTAACTGTATATCTTACAGTAACAGCTGCAAATGACCAACGAAATAAACAAGTTTGTCAATTTTACATATCTCAGCAATTCAAATCAGTTGCTACTTGGAAGTGATTTGATGATCAGCTATGAGATCATGGACAGATTTCACCATCAGCAGATGGATTTATTAGTGGCTTAGCTTTTAATGTCATGTCAAGTCAAGTCACATATCTGCCTCCATAAAATTCTACGGTTGGTTTGTTTGCTTCCACACCCCAAGTGAACTGCACCTGAGTCCTCTTGAATGCAGACTGAGACTCACCTTTGTCAAGCAGTCTTAGTCTGGTTGTTTGGTCCTCACCGATTCAATTGACAGCTTTCACACCAGCACAAACAGATTGTACTAACAGGTAAAACAGACCTTAGTTCAATTTAACTGAAGCAAACAAGTTAGGTGTAGCATCCTAACAAATATTTGCATAGCATAGTTGTGGCTGTCCAGATTCAGGGCTTCAGGAGTATGTTGTTTGATCTCATCCCAGATCTATTGGAAACAGGTAACAGAACAGAAACTGGCTTGCATTACAAAAAGGTCAGACGTACTATAAAGTTCACATGATTAGTAGATGAGGGTGTAAAACTTGCTTTTAAGAGCACAACATCAAACTTGCAAGAATACATGCAATTTTGGGTTGTTTTCTCTATCTTCGTTGTAAAGATACTTTAATAAATGAGTTCACACCATTTCTTTTTGTTTTGTTGAAAACAATAAAGGCTGCCTTGATTGTATTTGCTGCAAATGGTTTGGGATCTCATGATGTGCTGTTATAATGACCAAGAGACACTACTGTATAAGCAAAGACTGCTGATGTTTTCTTCCGAGATATGGACCAGCAGTGTTTCATTGCGGCTGCTGCGCTGTCAGCTGTCTGAGTGCTAAGAAATCAGACTCCTATATCTGCACCGCCACTCTGGTTTATTTTCCCAACAATTTCTCCCTATCACTTTTCATTCGCAAGTAATTCCTTGTGATTTTTAGTGTATGATATTACAATACTGATATTCCACCTCTCTGATGTTTTTACGCCAGACTGTACAAGACGCTGACAGCTCAAGTAAATAAACAGGATATCTGTTAACGTTTTGAATTACAAACAGCAAAATGTGCTTCAGCAGCCCAGCTTCCAATTTTACAGACACATCCACTGCTTTTGTCTCAAAACACTTATTCCCACTCTCTCTATTTCTCTCCCTCGCTCTCGCTCTGTCTCTGGATGTCTCTCGGGAAGCAGAAGTTGACAAGTGGAAGACAAATCGGGCCATCACCACCCTAAAGAGAGGACCCACTTAAAGCTGGCATAAGGTTATAGCACCCACACACCCACAAACACAAGCAGGCATGCATACACACACAGATCAGAGTGGGCACACGCAACCTGACAGCCTTCAGAGGACGAGACAGAGAGACATGCAGGGAGACGTGGAGAGAGACAGTCGGAGATAAATGCAGCTCTGTACAGTGTGTAACTTTGCACAAAAAGTCAGAGTCAGTCATCTAATAAACCAAGTAACTCTTAACAACACACACACAGAAACTTCCTCTCACACACACTCTTTCTTTCACTCTGTCCCTGGTTCTCCAGACTTCAGGACATCTCTTATATAGTAATGTATTATTCATATGAAGAATTGTGTGTGTGTGGGTGCGAGTGAGTGAGAGAGACTGAGGGTGTGTGTGTGTGTGTGTGTGTGTGTGTGTGTGCGCACACTGGCAAAAGCAAGTAAAAAAGTGTGTATCTGAGTTTCAGTGTGTGCGCGCGTGTATGTAAGGTGGCGCTGCATTTAGAGGCAAGCAGCAGGTAAATTGAGGTCAGGTGAAGTCAAAAGAAAAAGCCAGACAAAAGTCAGAGTCCCAACACACACACACACACACACACATACACACACACACACACACACACACATACACGGGTAAATCTATAATTATAAACAGCGGTTGGCTTAGTTCATTGGCTCAGCATATTTTGGAGTACATGGTCAGAAGAGCATTTTCCCCGCTGTTTGTGAATACGTGTGTGTGTGTGTGTGTGTGTTCGTTTTATTCTTTTCAATGTATGTGTGTTCAGCGTGTTGGGGTGCAAAGTGTCACATGCTGCAAAATGTGCGTTTTGAGCCAAAAAATGCATTATGTGCTCAAAAAGCACCATGGGACACCAAATGTCACATTTTAGGCCACGTGAATTTCAAAGTGCAAAAAATGAACTAATAATTACAGAACTATTACCTTATTCATTTATAATACTCGTGATGAAGTGCACTTGGAGGGCATTTGGTGATAATTCCACAAAATGCATTTTTGTGGCAGTGGATTTATAAAACAAAGTGAGCATTTTGTCAAAGCATGTCAGGCTCATGAAAATGAAACTAAAAATTATATTTTTGGAAGTCAGTTTCATTTTATTGACATATACAAATCAACCAGCCATCAGTTGTTAGTAATGTTAATGGTTTTGTAATATTGTCTATTTGAGGATTATAGACCACTTCTTTTTCAATTTAGAAAAACAAGACGACAGCCTGCACATTAAAACAAGGCCACTACAATTCTTGCCTTCGGCGTCCCTTAACTTAAAGGGATAGTGCACCCAAAAATGAAAATGCAGCCATTATCTACTCCAAGGGGAGAGGACGTAGCAACACAACTCAACCTCATGGAGGCTTACGGCGCCCCAGATTCAAACGTCCAAAGAGACATAATTGAAACCACAAAATATCTCCGTACTGCTCGTCCGTAGTGATCCAAGTGTCCTGAAGCCCCAACATAGCACACCTAATGGTAGACGGCACCCCAGACTAACGTCCAAGAACACAAAATTGAATCCACAAAGTAAAAGCAGCCGCCGCAGCTCATGAGCCTCAGCCAGCCGCAGAATACCGGAGTCGAGCACTGGAAACCTGGTGGTGTAGTTGTTTCAAATGCAAAGCAATGCCAACGGA
>NC_065527.1:20649728-20714265 GCF_006386435.1 Epinephelus moara
GGCTGCAGCACACTTGGATCACTATGGATGAGCAGTATGGAGATACTTTGTGGATTCAATTTTGTGTTCTTGGACGTTAGTCTGGGGCGCCGTCTGCCATTAGGTGTGCTAGCCACTCCACCCGCCGATCTCCGCAAGTGATGTGAGGACTCTAAAACTTCGCATATGGGTGAGTAGATAATGGCTGAATTTTCATTTTTGGGTGCACTATCCCTTTAAAACAGCAATAAAACACTTTGAATCTAATGACTTGAAAATAAGCTAAATAAAGAAGCAGTGTATTGAACAGGGTGACTATTTTGAGGTTTATTGGCAGAGGTAAATGAGGAAAAGGACTCGCTCACTGTCCATCATCTTGTTCTGTGTGATGGTGTGAATCTCCAGTCTGATCTACGAGAGGATCCACAGTGTGTTGAAGGTCTTCCTGGAGAAGAAATCAAATCACATACTTCCGTTAGTACACTTCCAGATAGTATACTATGTGCACTATGTACTTAATTGCATAGTGTGCGAATTTCAACAGGGTAGTGTTGTCTCAAACCAAACACGGCCATTGTGCACTTACTGGAAATGACGACCGCAAATTTCGACCTCTTCTTCTTCTTTTAATGCCTAATTTTAACCAGCCAGTGGAGCATTACCGCCACCTGCTGCAAATGTACACCACAATGTCAAAATGTGCAGCTGTTAGCTAGTTAGCAAACTAGCATTAGCATTTGCGTTATCATTCGCAGTACCAAATCATTACAGCCTGGTAAATTAACCCAATAAACATACTGCTGGCTTATACCCGACAACAGTATAGTGGTGCTTAGTGCAAAAAACACATGTATTTGTACAATGCAGCGACGTTCACGGTCGCACAGTCCTCGGCCGCCATTTCCAGTTTGAAAAGTGGTCCCTCCCCTTCCGCTACGTAGCCAAGATGGCGACCATTGAGGGCGAGAAGTGTCCATAGTTCCACACTCAACTTCTTGACCGTTTTGAGTGCACCATCCGGGTACTCATAGTGCACTGTATTTTCCCATACTTCTCAGTGTGAACGCACTTATGCACTCAAAATATTAAGTGTAAGTACAGAAGTACACGATTTGAGACACAGCACACAACTGCAGATCCTAAAATTTGATCTGCATAATATAAGTTATATTCAAGTTGTCTTGGCAACATATCTCAGAGGTCACAATTTTAGGCTATTTAATATGCTATTAATAAATGAATTTATTTATTTGGCATATTTCCCACCGGACATTTTGGCTGTTGATATTTTCATCTCCCAGATAACTACACAAGATACCGGCAAAATGCCAGTATGCCAACCAACATAAACCCTGATGGTCTCTGCACCAAATTGCACATCATCTTCGCTGTTGCTTTGTGGGGACTGTTTCACAACCACATCTTCATTCATGCAGAAGTGTCCACAGTGTCCTCTAAGAAGCTTCAGCTCCTCAGGAGACACTGTGGACTAATATACACGGCTGCTCTTGAAGTCAAAGAAAGATGGAGAGGCCATATGTGATATTTCTATGTTAAAACTTTAAAGATGGCTGCATGCCACCATTGAACAGAATGTGCGTTTTGTTGTTTTCCTCTATTTGCCTCCTCATTCTTCTCATTTTCAAAAATGAGTCAGACTTCTGGATGCATTTGTGTTTTTGATGGAGGCAGAAAAGGAAGTAATTGTTTCAAGGGTACCACATAGCGATAAGCCAATCATCAACAAAGGCCTGCACACAGTTGGCACAGCTGAGGACCACAATGTTTTAACTTTAGAGAGGTCTCCAAGCAGGCTCGATTAAATCATTGCAGAGATTTGCTGGTTGGATATACCTGTTTAATCAGTGTATTTTATCTGATGTTGTTCTACTTCCTGTGCCTACAGCTTTAGTTTTATCTGCTACTAAGACTGCACACATCATCACATCACATTGCCCATGTCAAAGTAATGGGATGAGCAATTTTAGGTTATCATGTCGCTATTTCTGTTATGTAGCTTTAAACTGTGTTTATGCAAAATCAATTGCTGGTGTATATTTTCACAGGTTGGCTGTTGAAATGGATGTGATCTGTACCTTCAACTTTTTCTGCATTTACCCCAGTCACAGTCGGTTAGAAATTGCTGTTACAGCCAGGAAGTAATCCTGATCCCCGCAGAAGAGAGATTCAAAGATTGAAAGGTGGGGATGAAAAGTTTTAACAGCCATGATAAACGCCGGGGAAAAAAGAGATTGGATGGAGATGTAGGGGCATCGACCGACACTTAAGCTTCAACAGGACAAATAAAAACTCCTCAGTGGCAGTCATGCAGCTGGGCAGAAGTAGTGGGAATGGGGGAGTTTACAAGATATAACACGGCAGAAGACAGTCAGAGGGAACGAGGCTTTGCTTGATGATTCTGTGAGGGAGACGGCTCGATGTTTGAGAGCAGCAGCAGAGACACAGAGACATAGAGAGAATGTGGGTTTGATTGTGCTGCCAACCATAAACCTAAGAGACAACTGCTGTTATTGAGCCATCACTGTGGAGGTTAACGTAGTACCAGAGAGTGTGTGTGTGTGTACGCGTGTGGGGAGAATCAAAATAAAGCTCAGTATCTGTGCCGTTCAAACCCATGCTGCTGTGTTTCCACACCACTAAAAAGACAAAGAGGTAAGCACAGTAAGCATCATCTGACATGTTGCTGCTCAACAGAAAATACACCTCGAGTGTAAAAGCTCTCTGGATGCTTGCTTCCTGAGTTATCTCCTCCTGCTCATGCTATCCCCCTGTCATCTCTCATAACACACATGAGGATATTATTTAAGGGGTGCAGAAATTATTGCCGTTGTTAAATTCTTTGCAGGACACTAAACTTTCAGCTTCAGCCTAGAAAAGTATAAAAACTGTAAACTTCTTATAGGGAACATGAATTCTGCTGTCTGCCTGTGCGGAAGCCTCACATGGACTTTTACTCTGTACTGACCTTCATACACACACATACATACAAAAATAGCAACTATATTATTATAGGAAAAGGTCAGTGGGAATGGATTGTACATACTGTATGAATGTGAAGCACACCTGTGCACGCACACGTATATTTTAGGTTACCGTGAACAGCCTCATAAATCCTTCTTTTGTGTGTTCTCTAACTGACGTGAACTCACTTTTGTGTGTGTGTGTGTGTGTATGCGCGTGTGTGTTCACTTTCAGGTTTTGGACCTGTAATTGCATCACCGCTGGAAAAATCGTTTCTTGATGCAGGTAGAATGAATCAGAAATAAATCAAAACAGCACTTTTTTTTTATCTCTCACACACCCACACACACTAACTCTGCACACACTGATCCCTTCTTTCTCCCTCGCTCTGACATACGCCCATGAGGTAATGTTCATTAGGGGTATTTCCATGGTAACACACACATATGCACACAGCTCACACACACACACACAGCTCACACACACACACACACACACACACATTGCTAAAACAGCATTTTGTCCATAAAGTCTATTTCCATGGTTAAGTTGTGATGAATGGGACTCAGTTGAAGTCAATGAGATAGCGCCACGCCATAATTCAATTCAGCACACACTCGTGCACACAAGCGGACGCACACATACACACCAGAGAGTGTGGGCTATAATTCAACACTTACGCGCATACACACTTAGAGACACACACTCACACATTTGTGCACAGAGTCAATGAGACCGCAGTGTACCATAATTCACTGTAAAGATAAATGCCCAGTGTGCATTATCACTGGCTGCTCGGGTGTGTGTGTGTGTGCGTGTGTAAGTGCGTTACAGAAAGTGTGCTCTGTGTCTTGGAGTTATTGCTAAATCTCTTGAATGGGATGACGTCAGCAGCACATCAGGACAGACATACAGACATTTATGGTACTGATAATATAAACCAGTTCCCACCAGTTATTTGTGCTCAGCTTTAATATATTCATTTTTATTAACTGTGTTTCTTATTTTAGGGCTTTTTATTCAAGTTGTGATGCATAAAAATTTCTGCAGGGGAAAAAACAGAAACTTCTAATTTCCAGTGAAGTGCGTGGGTTATGGGTTGAAATCTCCCAGGCAGACATGTCACCTCCAAACTTCCAAAAACTCAAATAAATTAGCCTTTAATGAGGGGTTGAGGGAGAAAAATACTACCTTGAAACTGCAGTAAGTGAGGGCAAGTGGTTTAGGTTAAAAAGGAGGCTGCTTTTCTTTGGGTTTTATCTTTTTTTCCTTTTGAGATGTTTGTGAGGTATTCAAGGAGTTTACAAAATATAAATGCGAGTTCAAGTTCTTTCTAGCATCCAATGGTTATGTTTTGCACTTCTATGTTATGACTGCCAGAAAAGATGAAGAAGAAGCTGACAATGTTGAGCTGATTTTATTGAAAAAGAATCAATGGGATCAGGACATGTTATTTTAATGTGAGACATCAAGATGCAAAAGCTTTCCAGGTATATTAACATTAGTGAACCTGCAAACAATGGTGTCAATTGATGCATTCATTCAGTAAATGCTAACTGAATTGCTACACCCTTACCTTTAGACTATTGGAACAGATGAAATGACTTAATCTAAGCAAGAAAGAAAGAAAGGACACTATAAATATCATATTTGTAAGATCATACTGCCCTCTGTATGATGATCAGTCATGCCAAAAATATGGTATAATGTGCGATAATTTGATCATTTTGTGACGCTTACAATCAGTTGTTAGTTTTAGTCTGCACTGTCTTATTTTAATTCATGTCCCCACATGATCACTGTGTTTATGCATCCCTTCTCACATGACATCTTTCCAGTGGATGGCGCTCGGTGTAGGCTATGATGAACGTGACTCGCAAGCAAAGCTGTCGTCCTGCAGCTTGTAATTTTTCACCAAGCTGTGTTTTCAAGTCAAGGTGTTTTCAATGCACCAGTAAGCCAAGTTATTAATGTAATTTGCAGTGAGCTTTAGAATGTGAACATGTTTCCAGCAATGCTGTCTTGTCATCTAATTTCGTACTAGTAGCCAGACCGATGGACTTACAGACCCCCTTCCACATCATAGCTACATCAGGTTGCTTTAAACAACACAAAAAAAAAATATGTGGGTAAATTTGCAGGTGTGTCATTAAACGTGTCGTGTAAATCGACTCACTTAGCCTATTTGTCTCGTGGTTATGACTAGTGTACGATTCGTTTCTTCAAAGTACAATCATTTTAGGCCTCTGGTTCCATAGTTTAACATTTCCCATCTGCCAAGGCTGTGATGATATCTATTTAAGTCTTTAGCTGATTCATGTTACGTGCCTATGTGTTTTGGGCCCGCCCTTAGTTTTGTGTTGTCCCCCTTTCTGTCTTTTTTTTCAGCGTGCAGCTGATCTTCATCATTCCTCGTCAGCGAGGTATAAATGGATGAGGGAGGAGTAGTGCCAGTGCCAGCAGGCCAGAAGGCTGTAACTGTATTGCGTGTCTCTATGACATGGGTAATAACTAAGTATGGTTAAGTGTGGTAATATCTGTTGGCTGTGTTTAATCTTTTCATTATTTTGTGTGTCCCTGCAACAGGCGATCTGGTTTCCTTTTGGAGCTTGTTTTTTGTTGATGGTCCTTTTTCCCGTTTTGCGATTTGTTTTCCTTGCCTTTTTTCTTTTTTTCGATGGTTCCCTCCACTTCACTGTGTTACTCCCTGCTTCCCCTAGACCTCTGGCAGGAGCGTAACAATTCACAATCAGCCAATAGCACAGCGACACACCTTCTCTGTCGGCCTATCATGTTACAGCTCCTCATTTTAAACATGGTTCTTTCTCTGCCGTAGTTCTTTCTTGCTGCCGTTGTGCACGCCCTCCACCTCTTCATCACCACACAGTCTTTACGTATTCATCAGCCTCATACACCTCAGCAGCCTCAGAGCCATCAGCAACCACCACCAGTGTCTGGACTCCATGGGGGGATTTATCCTGCTTCTGCAGATGTCCCTCGATCGTAAAATATCTCCCTCTGGTGGGCAAGTGCCAAAGACTTCTGTTAAATCTTAATCAGCACAACTCATCTGTTGATCTTCACACTCATGTTCTATATTTAATATTATCCTTACTTATTTTTTTTGTCTCTCCTGATTAACGTTTTGTCTTTTCACTTCAAGTACTGTAAGCTGCAAGTTTCAACTGGTGTTTTTGTAGCCAGAACACCAAAGCTCTGTTGGTGTGTGCAGGGGGGACGAGAATAAGTAAGCAAATGTATATGTAATGCATAGTGTCTATTTAATGGCTAAACAATACCAGCCCATGGCTTTATTATCTGTACTGCATGATCTCTCATGAAACTATACAGCACATTTCAATTAGAACATACTGTGGTACATATTGAGATTTGAGGTCTTCCTGTATTCTTGTAATATTTAGTTGACATCCCTTTCATAATTCACAGTGTACCCATCAGAATAACGCATGTGGTTATTCCTCCATGTAACTTCCTCTGATTCTTAATTTCAGTTCTGATGTACTTCATCGTCCCCGTGGGGAATGAAACTCGTCTTGGTTTCATTGCGCTGTAGATCTGCCTTAATTACAAAAAGCCACATAAATAAATATACAGCTCAAACTAATTACAAAGGGTAATAAATAAGTAAATAACCCTATGTGACACTTGAACACAGCAAAATCTCATCTAATCCACTCATCCTAAATATGTGCATTCATAAGTGGTATGTGCAACGTGTTAGGGCATCCAAAGCCTCTCCTCCTCGGTTGTTTTGTGGCAGCGACAGTATATATATATATATATATATATATATATATATATATGTAACACTTTTTCTCCTGGAAAACACAGTTTAGCTGAGCTGCTGTCACTGAAAACAAGCATTAAATGGGACAACAACTCTCTTCCTCTGGGCCTGAAAAAGCAAATACGTTTCACCCTGAAGCTCTACAAGTGATGTAAATTTCAGTTTTTGTTGAACTTATACATTTCTACAGAGCCTAAAACCAGATTGCTCCATCCAAAGGTGCAACACGCCTGGCTGATCCAGACCAAAGTTTCAGAAGCTGTTAATAACGCCTCTCTGTCTGCATCTCTTCATCTTCCTCCCCTCATTAGTCCTCTTTGTCAGTTTATGCCTTTTAGAGGATAAACTTTATTACCTCTGTAGGGAAACTCTGTTGGTCAAATGCAATAAAAAACGGATACAAGATGAATTATACAGCAATGTGAAGTCACCCTTCACTCCCACTCGGACATCAATCACAGGCTCGCTCGTGTACACACACACACACACACACACACACACACACAAACAAGAGAGATTAGATTTCAATAAAACAAAGCTCCCGAAATCAAATGTAAAATACAGCCCCTGCTCTTCTGGCTCATTCCCTCTCATCCTCCTCCATCCATCTAACCATTATTAAATGACATGTCTCCTGTTATCCCTCCTGTTGTGTTATTTACATCTGTGTTGTCAGGTCATTTTCATAAAGATCTTCATCTGAAAAATAAGAAAACAGCTAAATCTCCCCTAATTCAAACAGCATTGTGCATCACAATCAACATCTGGTACAGAGTGGGAAAGACAGTCTGGTTATTCTGCTGAGTCACAGCTGGTTAAGCCTCCGTTCTGTCCTCTCCTACTCCCCATGATCATCCGTATCATTTTTCAGTAGAGTTTAGGCATAAAAATGAGCTTGAGAGTTTATTCACGACCTTGAGAGAAGTAGTTTATCTTGTTTTACAGGGGTGTTATGTATGGGACTAATTCCTGGCTGGGAGCAATGACTTCCTGGTTGTCTTCTGCTGACGACAAGTCTCCAGGCTTTGTTGGTGTTTTCAGATTTATCCTGTCTGGAGAGTTTTTATGACAAGCTCAGTCTGCAGGTAAGAAAAACACTGGCTTAGTGCAGACAGACAACACAGCACAGTATCCTGGGAATTACCTTGATATTGGACAATACCGCACTTCAGTATTAAAGCTGAATGCCAAAATTCAGAGCCAGTGCAGGTAGTAGTGTTGCTCTTTACACAGCGAGGGGGCATTAATGCAGGACACCAGAGTTTCTGTCCTGTCACAGACCTGCAATCAATGTGTGTTTTTCATGTAACTGCAATCTTTTTCGAACCATGATCAAATTTATTGGGTTACACTGCATATTGTTAGCAAGAAAATATATATTTGAATTTTTTCAAACTAATTGTAGGAAAACTGTCATAGTGTAAAGAACACACCTCCATAAATTTTTTTTTGAGGCAATTGGAACAGTGGGATCTGTATTTGTATTCATCATAATCCCTTTAACATCCAACATCATTGCACTACCTTTTATGCAGTCTGAGGCAAGGAAGTGACCCTTTGCCATGTCCCGCCCCCGGACACAGACTGACCAATCATAGTGTAGCATTGGGCCGGCTTAGACCAAGGTCCGTCAAGAACACTCTAAGGCAGTTGTTTCAGATTTCCTTCATTTTCAGGCTGGTTTTGTGGATTTGGAGCTAAATGTTGTGCCTGGGGCACGTCGTGTATTAATGATACTCGTTACCTGGAGAGGTTGGAAAAAGATATATGTCTCTTCCCTGTTCCAAAGCCAAAATCAAACCCTGAAAAGTGTAGGGTAAGCTAGCTAGCTACTGAAGATATAGCCTACTGAATGTATACACATGCTGCTTTTGATTTTTAATGATTATAACACTGAATAAAGGCCGACCCTGCTGTACAGGAACCAGTGAAGGGAAGCAGGGAAACTTTGCTGATATTCAACCAGCTGTGTGTCATCACATTGTGCTTGGATGAAAGGTATTTGCCGTTCCCTGGAGCACCCCAATAGTCTGGCTGCAGATGTCCGACCGCTGGCAGTGGCACAAGAGGGGGAAGCTAAATACTGTTCATCTGCACACACTGCGATGCCACACAGCTGGTTCAATATCAGTGAAGTTTCCCTTTATATTCATCTTGTGTGGCGATCAGCAGTGATGTGGTGGTTCACTTTTACACTGTGATCTGTAGCCTATAGTTCGGCTTTAGCTTCTAACTATCTTTGTCTTTTTAACCTGTTGTTGCTGCTGAGTCAATTTGACATCCTGGATATATCCTTCAAACGTAGACTGTAGACCCCTCTGTCTGCTTCTCTCTGGAATCATTGTTTCATTTTTCCCAAAATATGATCATGTTTCTTCAGGGAGTGCAATTAGTCAAAGTGTCTGCACCATGCTGGCTCCAACAGCTTGACTGTCGCAAAGGGGTGGGGCTTAGCGAAGGGTCAATTAACATTTGCCTTTATTAGTAACAAAAATAAAATAAAAGTGCTTGCAGGATTCTTTAGGTAACCAAATTTAAAAGAATAAAAAAGTATAAGCAATTAAAAATCACTAAAATATTTTTGTGAATCAATGCAGTATATCAAAACACAATAACACCATACTCAAGTGTGTGAATTTTTTCTTACACTCCTAATGACAATGCCTTAAAGATTGAGTGTGTAGGAACAGAAATGGAATATAATACAATAAGTATGTTTTCTTTCGTTTAAACACCTGAAAATAAGACTCATGTTTTCATTACCTTAGAATAAGCTGTTCATCTCAACATAGGGAGCCGGTCCACGACCACGGAGTCAGCCATTTTGCATCGCCATGTTTTGCCCCTCCAAAACGAGCAACGTTGGGAAAACATGGATTTGTTGACATGAAAGTGCTTTATTCAGTGTTTTTATTGGTTTAAATTACCTGGTCAGTTTGTTTTGGACAGGAGGAGACCTCTGCAGATATTTCAGCTCCTGGTAAAAACGTCTGGATCTTTATCAGAGTAAAAAAGATGAGCATTAGCAGGGGCTGGGCTAGCGGTCCGTCTCCAACTGCCGAACAGTGTCGGAGAAACACCGATTTTAACATGAAACTGTTTATTCACGTTTTTTTCCTGGTTTTGATCACCTGGTCCATTTCTTTTGGAGAGGACGAGACCCGTGCAGAAAATTCAGCTCCCAGTAAAAACCTCCTGAACAATGAACACTGAAGGATATCTAACTGGGAGACGTTTCAGCTGGTTTCAATCTGCAGTCCTCACTGCTGGATGCCACTAAATCCCCCTAAATCTTACACAATGCTCCTTTGACCATTTTTTAAATTTGCCATAACCAACATTTTTCCCTAACATCATACCATGTCATATTTTGTAGAAGTAAGAACTTGTTGTTGGCATCAGACGTAAGGAAAAAAAGAATAAGAAAATCTAAGGTTTTGCAGAATCGTCCTAAGTCTGTATCCTTGTCTGGCTTTTTTTCCGTCCCTCTCACTATCACCGGAAAGTTATGACTCGCTACCTGTCTCTCTGTATCTCTCTCTTTTACTCTCCCACCCACTCTATCACTCCAGCTGCACATTTCCCTCCCTCACGTCTCTCACCATCTCTCTCTGTCTCGTATCCTACACATATTTCTGTTTCTCACATTCTCTCCCGAGCTGGCTCTTCTCGCAATGGCAGCCTGTCTGTTCAAATTCAGCTCCCATCAGTACCGCTACACACACACACACACACACACACACACACACACACACACACCACATACATCATTGGAAGGGGAACAAATTATTCCAGGACAGGAGAACTGTTTTGTTTGGTTCACCCTTGTTTGTTTTCTCTCCCCCTCTCTTTCTCTCTTCCTCTCCCCCTCACCGTCTCTCCCTCCAACAGATGGGGTATTTTAATGAAATCAGCCTTGCCTGTTCCCATCTGTGTGAGAAATGAATTTCACCATTTTTTAAATGAGGGAATTTACAATGAGACAGGCTGAAAGCAGGGAACCCCAGCACCAAGGCTTTTTCCTTTTCTTTTTCTTTTTCTTTTCTTCTGACTCTCCTCAACTCTTGTACCTATTACGCTCTCACTGCATTCGTCTGTGTCTGTGTGTGCCTGCCTGTCTGTCTCTTCCTCTCTTTCTTTATGTACAGAGGCTTTCTTTACTATATCTCATGTTCTTATAACCTTGCATGCTTTGCTGAAACAGCATATCTAAAGAAATAGACACGCTTATTTGCTTTCTTGCCAAGAATGAGATGAGAAGATTGATACTACTCTCATGTTTTAACGGCAAATTTGTAGCTGGAGTTAGCTTAGCTTAGCATGATGAGTGGAAATAAGGGGGGAACAGCTGGCCTGGCTCTGAACAATGGTAACAAAATCCACCTACCAGCACCTCTAAAGCTCACCAGTTAACATGTTATATCTCATGTCTTAGACATGAGTGTGGTACAGTATTAATATTCTCATCTGACTCTCTGCAAGAAGGGGAATAACTGGCTTTCCCAAAATGTAAAACAATTCTTTTAAAGGTGGTTTTAAATATTAGTGTAACATTTGATTATTTAATCACCAATGTATTAATAAAGAAAAAAGAGACCACAAGACCTTGGTTAAGACAACTGGCAGTCTCTATCCATGTCAGTAGCATAGTAACTGTTTCTCAAAATTGAAACCACACTTCCTATAAACCCCAGTGCTTTCTGTTACCAACAGGATTATATCTTCCCTCCCTGTCTGTGTTTTTCTCTTCCACTTTTCTAAAAACAATAGGAGAAGGCTTTTTTTCTTTTGTCTTTGGTTTTGCACCAATCCTCAAAGTAACCACTGAAAAAAATCTTTGAAAACTTTCGCTAGTTTTCAACAGCATCCTCCGACTATGTGGTGACACAATACAACCCGTGCAGCAGACTTCACCTGTAAGTGAACCTGGTGGCATGCTACGGTTTAATTAGTGTAGCAAGGAGAGATAAGGGAAGCTTTGGTGACAGTCTCATTAGCCTGAGAACTTAGAGTGCACTTTAACCGTCTTTAAAAACACATAATCAATGTGAAAGACATCATTTGTACTGAGCTTGAAATCAAATTAAACACTGTACCTTTAATATCATTACCTGTGGAACTGCCATGATATTAATCACAACAAATAAAGCAAATTCAGCCAGCCTCTGTGAATTCTGCGCAACCTTGCAATTTTGTCCAATCACCACAACTTTACCATGAATCTGACTATTATTAACTAGGAAAAATCTCATTTTGTTGTGGAGCTGCATGCTGTGTACTGATTCACTCAGCCTCCCCTTGTCCCCCTCTCTCTCTCTGTGTTTATCATGCAGGGGCGGAAATCCCGGGGGGGACATGGGGGACATGACCCCCCCTTCAGTAAAGCTGTCCCCCCCTAGAATAATTTGAGACACAATTAATCATTTTTGAACAATGCAGTAGTATTTATTGAAAGCACAATGTAAGCGGTGCTCATTATAATTGCGCAATAATGTGCTATTTAAATCTTAAAAGATTTAGTCCCCCCCTCCCATTCCTAGTAGTGGTATATCCCACACCCTTTCTAACGGGCAGGGCTACTTGGCAGCAGTAGCCGTGTGGCTGGACCCGCTGCCCACATCGCGCATCGCAGGGTAAGATGTTCACTCACACAGACACAGTTTAACTTACACAAGTTACAACACATCCCATTTACTGTTACAACAAGCCCCAGGCCCAGGCTGATAATATAAACTGTCTGCAACATTTCTCCTGCATTGTTCAAAAGCCTACTCAATTACGAGTGCTGCTAAGCTAAAAGCTAATGATTAAGCTCAGAGTTTAGTGATAGAGAGGACAGGAGAGAAAGAAGAGGGAGAGAACAGGACAAGAGCAGTCAGTGGCGGAGCGGCTCGTAGCTAATGTGTACCTGTCTGTAGGCTCTCCACCTGTCAGTGAGACAAACATGAATGACGTGCAGTCTAGCCGTCGAGGAGCGGTCATTACGCGTGACTATTACGCACGGTTGTGACGGAGCCGCTCGTAGCTAAGGGTACCTGTCTGTAGGCTCTCCACCTGTCAATGAGACAAACATGAATGACGTGCAGTCTAACCGACGAGGCGCATTACGCGCGACTATTACGCACGGTTGTGAGGTGCGCAGCGGCAGATCTCACAGCACACTGTTTATAAACCAGTTCACCAGTTTAATTGCAGGAAATGTTTAGTTGTTAAGCCATTTCTCATAAGTATAGACATTCACTCTCAGCCTGTTGGACAGATAGAGAGAAGATTAAAGCGTCAAATTGCGGTTAAGGATGCTGTATAAAAGACAGGCTAGAACTTTTTTTCCTTGAGAGCAGGAGAAGAGCAGTTCATGGAGACAGTCCTTCTGTGCTTCTTCGAACAGCAGCAACAGCTGATTGTCTGCTCATCACAAATAGATTGTAACTCTGTGGGAAATACTGAATCCTAATGAAAATAGGCTCCAAATCCAAGACAGTATTGCACCTACTTTTTCAATTTTCATTTGCTCCTGCAATTTTATAGCAAAAACAAAAAAAAAGCCTACAATTATTGCAACATGCAGGTGAAATCAGGCATTTCAGGCTGCAACAATTTCAAAAACGAAATGCGAAATCCTAGAGGGACTGATTGTGCCGTATACAATTGCTGCAATTGTTACTCTGGAAATCCAGAGTTCTAGCAAGAGCACAATTTGAATTTGCTCAGCGAGTCACTCTGGCAATCAACAATGATGCTCATTACCTATGCCCATGAAACCGAGCTGCACCAATCACATCGGTGTATCTGATATAGGCGGGCCAGAGGCGAGCTAAACAGATGACGACAGCGCTGTGACGACGATGTCCAGAAGCAGTCAGTAAACATTGTAAGATGGCTACGGATGAACACCAGTTGTTTGAAACGGCTTTGGCCACTACAATGAACGAGTTAGACTTGGCTTTTTCTCTAAAAGAGGAACAGAAGACGCTCGAGTGCTCGAGTCTTTCCTTTGCAAGAAGGATGTTTTTGCTGTTTTGCTGACCGGATACGGCAAGAGTCTAATCTTCCAGTTAGCTCCGCTGGTAGCGCTCTGGATATGTCACCCCGTGTATTGTTCTGATTGGTCCCAGTGTTATCCAATTGCGTGCAGTGATATTTTCAAATGCATGCTTGGTGCCGCCCCTCGAGTTGGGCCATTTTCATTACTCATGGCCAGACCCTAAATCTTTCTAGATTTGGGTCTGGATTTCCAGGCTATGCAATTGTAAGGAAAAAAAAGATAAATAAATAAAGTCTGTTTGACCAGTGGATCATATTTTGTTGGTGTGGTGCCTTTACCTTATTGCATGAAACATCCAACTGCTCTCGGGCAGCTGCACAGTGGCCAACAGGTAAGACTGTGTTTTTTTCATGGTGAAATTCTAAAATTAAATAATAATCATCAAATAGGCATTTACCTTTTTCCAGAAGAGTGCCTTGGACCTTTGTTGTTTTTTGAACTTGTAGTCACATGTCCACCAAACACTTTCATCATAGTACTCTAAGCAGTATGTAACCCGTACAGACATGTACCCAAACCCCAGGTACATCGGTTTAGTGTTTCCTCCACAGACAATACTCTTAAGGCAGGGTTGTTGTTACTCACTGCTCCATCCAGCTCTTGCTGTGTTTCCTCTTCACAGGTGATGCAGAGGAATGTCTGAAACCTTGTTGATCATCCATGGAGTGGGACTGCATGCTGTCTTTTTTTCAGAACAACTTCCTGTATTGGAAGAAAAATCTCTCTCTTGTCTGTCTCTCGTCTTTCTAGCCCCACTTTTTAATATCAGATTACTGTGCCAGGTGCCTCAACAGAGGGATGACAAAAAAACTGGATTGGATTGGTTCTACTGGATCCATCCACATCTTCAGAAAATGAAAATGTAAAATTAATCGTTCTAATGTGTAATGAACTGAACTGAATTAAACCTGACTGCATGGTGGAAACTAATCTTTTGTGTTCGTTACCAAAGAGTACCTTCATTACACTTGTTCAGACTTCCTACACTCCAGACTCTTCCCTTTTTTTGTGAGGCCTGCGGTCTTTTTGGGCAGCTGCCAGATGTTAGTGTTTATAATCTCTCATGTCCACTGGATGCAGCTGTGTCACGCTCTGGGTTCAACAAGTATCTATTACGGTCCAATTGTCCACAGAAAGGAGAGCATCTTCACACAAGCAGCTTTTTAACAGGGAGATTTTCATTTGTCTGCTTTTTGGCTTTAAGTGTTGCTAATTTAAGAATGTTTTGTTGTTGTTGTTTTACTAACATTTGGTGTTTGATAAGGCTTTACTTCACAGCATGAGTCTGTATTTTGTTGTTTCTCTCTTAAGACTAAAACTGATTTTGTTGTATAAACAAAATGAAGAAGTCAGCAACAAAGAAATGCATCATTTAATGGAGCAAAAAAAATTCTGCAGTAGTTATCATTGTTTTTTTACTGAGTGAATTCAATGTAAAATTGACACAATATTGTATTTCACAGCATTTAAACACTGCCTTACTGCATCTGCTGCTGTTGTTGTGTTTTATACATTTGAAAATAAGGCTTCACAGGTTTCTTCGTGGGTGCTCTTAGTTGTAGCACTCATACACACCTTTAAAACTTAATTCTCTAAACAGTGTAGTTTCACCAACAGGGCGATCAATCAGAAAAGGTCGCAGACTGAAATGTTGACTTTTCGGAGATGTCAGGTTTCCATCTGTCAGCAACATGAGCTGTGTGTTGTGTTTTCAAAAGCTTGTGTTTGCAAGCGTGTTTGCTTGTACACATGCGGCTGTGTCTGCATAAATGTGTGCATGTGTTTGTGAGGGTCCGTGTGCACCGCCACACATGTGCATGGCAGCGTGTGTTTTTTCAGGTGTGCTTTCAGGAAGGGAGCTGTCAGACATGACGACTGATGTCACCCTCATTACACACACTAACACACGTAAATACACACGCACACACATAGGCTGGCAGGTTAAAGCAGTTAGCTACTTATAAAACAGAGAAGTCATTCAGACAAACGGCACCTGCTTTTGAAAAAGCTTAACAAGCAATTACACAGGCAGAGAGACACACTAGAACACACACACACACACACACACACACATACAAAGATACCTAAATTCAATTCCAGGCAGACTATTGGCTAGTAGCCAGAATAATTACTGATATAACTACCATAAGTGAAATAGAGAGACATAAGGGGAGAGACGGGATTAGAGACGGTGAGCAACAGATCCTTAAGTCTAAATTTAACTGAGATGCAGCTTTCTGTCACACTACCTGTGTGTGTGTGTGTGTGTGTGTGTGTGCGCATGTGTGTGTGTGTCTGAGAGGATGCGTCAGTAACACACTTGTTGCAGTAGCAATTAAAATATGCAAATCCAGGAGTGTCGGGGTAGAATCTGATAGGCTATGCTTAACTGCACTCTGCGCTGATTGATCATGAATATACATGAGCCGAGGCAGCATTTGATCAGAAAATCACTAATGCATACATACACAGACAGATAGATAGATAGATAGATAGATAGATAGATAGATAGATAGATAGATAGATAGATAGATAGATAGCTCTGAGACTGCTGTGTGTGTGAGTGTGTGAGAGCATGACTACGAATATGTGCATGTTATGATTGTAAACAAATATGCAAGCCTGCATCTTCCTCATAACCCTCATCATCAGGACTCGGGCTAGGTGCCTGGAAAATATGCAAATAATTTTTGCTCCGAAAATATGGTAATGAGGTTTGAGCAGAGAATTAATTAGACCTCCAACGTTCTACAGAGATTCTACAAAACCTACCAGCCGTCAAACTGTGTGAAGTGTGATTATGAGATCATTTGCATATTAGTCTTATTAGGGGACATTAGCAAGCCTCTCGGTCATATTAGGCCCAAGAAACTGGTGTTTACTTGTTACATTAATGAGGGATGTGAAAAGTCAACAAGTCAAAACTCCACTGTGGCTGGAAAAGTCTGGGCAGAGAGGTGAATGAAAGAGTGATTTATGCTTATGAGTGAAGTGTTGCTGACGGTCCACTGAACTTTATAATATGATATTCCTCATTAATAGCTCTGCAACAATGCATAATGTTACTGCAGCAACTAGTCCAGCTAAAATGTGTCCACATTTGAAAGCAGGACACAGTGAAGAGCTATTTTGGTTAGTTTGCAAGGGCAGGACATTTTAGAATTTGACCAGAAAGAAATTTAAAGCTACACTAATCAATACTTTTATATGAACAAAGGGTCAAATGAATGTCGGGAAAGATCGCTCGTAGTCATTAACCTACTGAGAATAATCACCAAAATATGCAGCTACCCATGGCTCTGTGGAAGTTTTAGTATTTTTCAGCTCATTGATTTGGTTTTCCAGCCCAGTACTTTGACTTTTTGTTGTATTATTGAACCAAAGATATACTTTATTAATGCCTAAGAGGAAATTCATTTTTTTCACTCTGTTGTCTTATACAAATACACACATATGCACAAACAGGACCTATACATGTATTAAATGGAGAGATGTCAGAGCAAGGGGGCTGCCCATGGACTTACTGGTGCCTCTCCAGCTACCAGTCCACGCTCCACATTAGGTCCAGACAGGGACTTGAACCTGCAACCCTCCGGTTCCCAATCGAAATCCCTATGGACACGTGCCAGTGAGTTACTGCCGCCCACATTACCACCATGGGCAGCAGTAGCTCAGTGACACGCGTCAGTGTTGTCTGCAGTTGCAATAAGTAGCTAAAAAAGCTCCTCTAATCCCAAGGGGGGCCTGCAAACTTTCCTTTTTTGTGTGTCTGTGTCCCTTTGTATCAGTCTGTCTCTCCTCTCTAAATGCAGGGGGTTTTGTGGGTTTATGAACAGAGCACAGACGGAACTCTTCATGACTTCTGTATTTTCTTCAGCAGCAGTTTGTGGAGTTTGAGTTGCGGGGTGAATAATTAATCAGATAATCTGATCAGAGCTTATGAATGAGAGGAGCAGCGGCTGCAGAGGAGAGTAAAGGCAAACTTTTAGACTCAGAGAAATAGTTAAGTTTCACTTTTACTGCGCCTGAAGTTCTGCTGCTCTGTCTCTGTCCAAGGTTGTTCTGTGCGCCGAGAGTGTGGTGCAATGAACAACCGAACGGTAAATATATTCCAACAGTGCCCTTAATGAACATTTCAGCTCCAAAAAATAGAAAATTAAGACATGGCAGCAGATGCTATTATTGAGGTGGGCCGTGACCAATATATGAATGTGTGGGAAACCCTACATTCTCACTCCCAACTTGTCAAATGCAACAGCTTGATCAGTGGCCCTATAATTAAAACTATGATGCTCTTGGTACCCCTCTAGAGTCTGTTTTGGACACGCAGGAACTGCATGTCTATTTTCACTTGTTAGATGTATAGTGTCTTTTCAAAATAAACTTCTACAGTCACAGGAAATGTAGGTTTTGTCACCAAAACTAATTTAGATTAGGCATCAGAACGACTTAGTTAGGTTTAGAAAAAAAGATCATGGTTTGGGTTACAATAAGTACAAGACTATGTGACGTGGCATATGTTATGAACACCATGTGACATTAGCTGGTGAACACAGCTTAAAAAAACGTAACTTTTCACATGGGACATGAACACTGGTCTACAGTTCTGCGTTTGTTTAACCCCTCCATCACACCTCCCTACTCCCCTACTCAAATCATCTCGCTCTTTATACTACTTGATTGCCACAGATGGGTTTATACTTAAGTTAGCTGAAAGCCTGATACATCTCACACAGATGCTAAAGGGTGCCTTTTGAGTCAGAATCAGAAACTGATGGACACTGACCAAGCCGCTATGTTTGACACCCTGGAAATGATGACAGCCTGAATTTTTCTTTTCAGCACGCTGATAGTGGCTGGCATTTTTAATGTCCTTTAACAAGTTCAAAGATGCTTTCTAAAAACCATGTTTATTTTAAGATCCAGATGAAACTTCATTATCATCATATTAACAGTCATTTTTGTAGTCACTTATGTCCGATATCCACACTACAATCCAAGGACTGCGGTGTGACTGGGATCCCCTGAGACCTGTGGGGCCCAACACAGATCTCGTGGGAATGGGTGGTTTTATTTTTGCTGTGGTTTGGGAGCAGGCAGTCAGAAAAAAACATGCAGGTCCTTGAGATTAGTTTACATAAAGGATGGAGACGTCCCCAAGGGAAATGGAAAGGAAGACAAAAGCAGGACAGTACAATACAAAAGAAAAGCAAAGCAGGTTGGACATGTGGAGGAATTTCTCAGAAATATTACAGGTAATAAAACGGAATCACAGAGACACCAGAATATCTATGATTATGAATGGGATCATGCACTAGAACGCAATTCCACTACTTATTACAGACGGGTATGCATGTTTATCTTGATACAACAGTAAAATAATGTATTAACCCTGTGGGATTGAAGAACTCAATCTTTTGAGAATCAATCTATTGTGAGGGAATGTTTACGAGTGCAGGTAGCAGCTGACACAGACCCTGCAGTAATGGGTGAGAATAGATAAAAACTCTGCGGGAGCATGCAGCAATGGTCATAAATCTAGTGGGAGAGGGCAGGAGTGGGATTAGGAAAACAACCCCTCACAGGGCTCTAGTTTTGTCTCCAGTCATGTGGGTCTTTAGTGCCTTACGTCTGTCTGCTGCTTAGTGTTGGGCAGGTAGAGTGCAGTCGCTTTAACAAGGCAGTCTCGGCCTACAAGAACCAATGAGAGCAGCTGAGACTGAACCATACACTACTACAGTACACTACAAGAAACACCACAGAGCTCCATTCCATCAGAAATACTGATTAATGCAGATTTACATTTAAGGCTCAACCACTGAAGTGCCCTTGAGCAACTTAATGAACCCACAGCACCTCTGGTGGAGCAGCTGGGTAATGTGTTTTGACAGAGCAGGAGTCACTGAACTGTGTGAATGTGAAGCAAGGCATCGCTTCTGAAGAGGTTGGACCCTCAGCAAACAGCCCCTGGGTAAATACTGGAATCACTGGTGCTGATTAGCATTCAGATATCCTCCTTTACAGGGCTGGCTTATCGCATGTCTCTGTGTCATTATGTTCACCAGCTTCACTCTCTGTCTGTCATTTAGCAAGTTTCAGGTCAGTGGGCTCCAAGCAGGCTTTCAGCAGTACGCCCTCGTTCAAATTACAGACAGGAAATGTAGACATGAATGATAACCAGCGACAGGCACTGTGCTCATAGAGTGAGCAAACAGCATGTACTAATATGTGTGTGTTTGTTTGTGTGTGTGCGTGCATTGGTGTGTGTGTATTTAAAGGTGCAGCAAAGAGCCCCATTAATTATGCTTTTCTATAATCTGTTTCTGGTGTGAATGGACTCTTTTGTGCGTGTGCTGGGGGGTTTATCAGGGCTAAGCATAATGCTCGTGTGCGTCGGCGAGGATAAAATGAATCATTACTACAACATGAATCATTACTAAATTCTACCATTACTGCTACTTCAGGGCCTGAACTTTTAAAGCTGAATTAGATAAAATGGATCCAAGCGTCTCTTCGGGGGGCTAATCTTTGAGCTTCTGTTTTTGCTGCAGTTCATTTGAATGGCTATTTTCAATGAGAGCTGAGTAAACACAGGAAGATGTGTCTTCCACTTGAGACAAAGCTGTTGTGGTAACCAGCGTGGAAGAGAAAAGGCAGTTGTTTGTGGGATTAGACAGTGTCGCTGCACTTGAAAACAGTGAGGCCTCTGATTTGACTGCGCAATTAATCCTCTTAGCTCGGCATGTTACTGCCATGCTTTGTGTGGTGTTCTTGATGTGGGCATGTTGTTCTCTGCTGCTGAAATTAAACTTTGTCCATCGCCACCTGTGACTGCTAATTGGCAAACAAATCCAGCATGATAAATCAGACCGAACTGCCATTTCATTTTCATGTCATTATTGAGTCTGGCATCATGTTCATGTTAGTTATTATCTGTTTTCCGGGAAGGAGTTATTTTGCCACAACCATTCAGTGGCGAGTGATTTATCTGCCCTGGCAACATAATTTTTCATTTGACATGAAGGCTGTGGTAGCAGCTGCTGGGAGCAGCTAACTTAATGTTGTTGTTTTTCTTTTACAACAACCTTTGTAGCTGCGTCCATCTCCTCTACACAATTTGTTTCATGGTGATTTTTTCCTGTCTCAGTTTTTCAAATTATTTGGAGAATATCAAAACATACACACACACACACACACACGTTTATATGAATGAAGCCAGAAAATAGAAACTAATACACAAATATATCGTTTATCGCCAACGGGGGATACTTGGATGTGTGTCGTGCAGGAGGAAGGATTACTCCAGACAAGAAATATAAGGTTTACCTTTGTTTACTGGGGATTTGCAGAGTTGAACTGTCTGGGGAACGCTCTACCTCCGGTGCAGACAAACTTATAAAGTCCACACCAGAGCCAGCGAGTGACCACGACAAAGTCAAACCTAAACACACCTACGTAGTTCCGGTAGGGAGGTAACATGACTGTAAAGTCAGTAAAACAAGCCACATGCTTTTTTAAGAGCCAGGATACATGCCACGTCTTTTACCACCTGGAAAACGTGAGGTCGGGCACTGAGTGCTAGTCTATGTCAACTTTCAAGGGTGCAGGGCAGGTTGCATCTAATTTGCTAACTGACTATAACCAGCACTGTATCACAGCCGACTACAACGAATCTAGGCTCAGAGCTGATCTTTTTCCAGGGGTTGTTTTTTAAGTGTGTTCATTCATTTCCGTAACTGCTTATCCTCTTGAGGGTCGCGGGGGGGCTGAAGCCTATCCCAACTGACATTGGGCCAGAGGCGGGGTACACCCTAGACAGGTCCTCAGACTATCACAGGGCTGACACATAGAGACAGACAACCATTCACACTCACATTCACACCTACGGACAATTTAGAGTCACCAATTAACCTGCATGTCTTTGGACTGTGGGAGGAAGCCGGAGTACCCGGAGAAAACCCACGCTGACACGGGGAGAACATGCAAACTCCTGGGTTTGAACCAGGAACCCTCTTGCTATGAGGCGACAGTGCTAACATTACACCACCCAAGTGTGTATTATTATGTGTATAGGTGTGTATTAGGTCTAAATTATTGTCATGGGACAGATGTAAAGCTCTAGATTGCCCTGTACTAGAATGAACAACTTCTCCTACGTATTCATCATATTTACAGAAGAAAGGAAAGCTGTCTCCCATTTGTGGTCTGTCGACCTTTCTTTTTAACATGCCCTCTGTGCGTCTACATTGCCAACAATGGATTTGAGTAGGGCTGCACAATTATTCGAAATTTTATTGCCATCACAATAGGGCCAAGTGCAATATCCAAATCGCAGAAGCTGCAATTTTTTTTAACAAGGTAAAATGCGTCACAATATACCATTATAAATGAATCATGGCAGTACTATAGAGATAACCCAGCATAAAAATAATATTCCAGACATAAGGGCAAAAATCACATCATCATTTTTATGTTTTTTTCAGTGAAAATGAAATGCAAAAATTACCATTCCCATATCCGCAAAAACTGCAGCATGTGTATGAGCCCTTACTTCCAAGAATTAGGAATTTTATAAGCTATTGAATTCAGAAGCTGTTTTGGAACTTTTGATTATAGCAAGTTTATCAAGTTATCATGACAGTGATATCCATCTTTTTATATCACATTTAGGAAGTCTCATCCATGTCGGCTTAAAAACTGAAGTGTAAAGTTTGTTCTTCATGTTGGGAAAATATCCTGCTGAGAATATTTACACTCCTGCCATCGGAGACCAGCAGTATACGTGTCATCTTCAACACACATGAGCGAGCAGGGACCGCACACGTTGATGCGTCACTTTTCCGTGCACCTTCCAGTATATCACTCGTCACACATAAAATTAAAGACTAATAACTCCCGGGTGGGAAGTGGGTCATTTCAGGAAGAAAAGGCTATAAATATGAACTGAAATACAAACGTATTTCCTCCCTGGAACACTTAAGAAAACAAGTACTGTGTGTGTGTGTAGGTGTGTGTGTGTGTGTGTCTACTCCCTATATGTGTGTTTGTCTGTGTCCCAGTAAAGCATGACTGCCGAATCTGTCTTTTAATGAATTTAATAGTTCCATCATTTCTCTATCAACCATCAACGCTGGTGTTCCACACACACACACACACACACACACACACACACACACACACACACACACACACATTGATTCTACGTTGGTGTTCCTTATTATTTACTTCAATAGTAGAAACATGCCAACTGGAAAAGTGACTAAGCAGATGTGTGTGTGCGTCCCGGTGTTTATGTGCGCGAATACCTCGTTCTCGGAGGAATTTGTAAAGTAATCTGACTGTGGAATTGAATTATGTCGTCATAGAAACAAGGATTAGGTTATGGGATGTTTAAGAATGGTCAATTAGTGTTACTACCGCAACATATGTGAGAGGAAAACAAGGGAGGCAGAGAAGCATGCAGAGGACGAAAGAGATACACAAGTGGTGAAAGGAGGGAAAAAACAAAAGAGGAAGAGAGAAGAGAGAGATTTTTATCAAAAACCTCCTGACAGAAGTGTCCATCCTGACCTTTGACCCAACCAGAGTGGAAAACTGAAAAGAGAATATCCTTAAAAAGATCAATACTGAGGGGGGAAAAAACAAAAACATTTTCTGGATGCCAGCTGTGTACAAGAAGCCTCAGTAGCTTGTTGGGCAGAGATGTCTGGACCAAAAACAAAGCTTACCTCACCTCAAGACACACAGACCAACATAGAGAATGATAAAAAGGCAAAGAGACAGAGAAGAGACAGAGACAAGGAGAGAAAGAAACGGGGAAGAAGAGGAGAACCAAACTGAAACAGTCATCAGACTTCAAAGCGTCCTTTTATCCGATCTGTTTAGAATTTTAAATCGGGAGTCCAGATCCACCAAAACAAAAGATGAAACGATAATCCGATAATCGTTACAATGTTTCACAGAGGGAAAATATTTCTGAATATATTTATGTGTTTATGTGATTGCCGGAGTGAAATGTGCTTAAAGCATGATAAAATGTTTAATTTTGGTTTAACTGGATTTATGTTTTTTCCTTTTGTTTGTTAGATTGGGCATTTTTTCTGGTTGCGGTGGGCATCTGCACGTGTGTGTGTTTGTTGCAGTACGTCTTTCTGTGTGTGTGAGAAAGAAAGTGAGAGTGAATGGAATAAAGGCCTATTGTCTGCATGAGTGTTTGTGTACTTCTACTGTATACAGTACATCCAGTGTGATCTCTGGGCATTTTGAAGGAAGCACATTTTGACTTGTCTTCACTGGTGTAAACTGTATTTTATGTCATATTTTAGCTTGTATCATCACAGTTTTCATGTATTAGGACTTTAATATGGACCGATGACCACAAACAGTCCTGATTTGGCAATTTAGAGAATTAGAGAATCCAAATAGAGGCAACTAGCAGATGGGCTAAAAGTGGTCGCTCGGTCACCAAGTTTCCAAGTGCAAGTATGTGCAATTGAAACTGGCATTTTCTGGTACCACAGGCACTAAGGCTAAATAATATCAAATTAGAACAGTGCACTCAGTAGAGTGCCAATCGCGGCAACTGTAAACAATTCTTGTAATTTCAGCAGATGCGCCGCAGCATGTTTTTAGAAGCTGATAAAAATACAGACCTTGTGTATTTTTTGAGGAAGCTGCAGATTGTTGCACAGAGCAGATAAAGTTTTCCTGCTAACAGGCACTGTATGCCACAAATCTTTGACCCATGCCATTCACAACAGGGCTTTTAATGGTACTAACCTTGTCTGTGGGCTACAGACCAACAAAGAAAACAAGAAACAAATAAGAAAAAGAAGAGAAACCATCTAATTACGTAGCTGACTTACTTATGGTAAAGCACAAATATCAGGGAAAAATAACCAGTCAACAAAATCTGTCAAGTCTGCAAAATCAGGCAGGCAAAACGCTCCATTTCTGAAACAACTGCTGTGTGGTGTGACACCGTGAGGCAGATGGAACAAAACCAGGTCACAGGCAAACAGCAGGAGCTGCGCCCTGGTTGAATTGTCCCTCCTGGGCTCCATTACAGTCAAGATGGCAGTCAAAATAACAAAAACAGGGACTTATTCATGTCTTGGCTAACTTTACTATGCTAACTTTTCTACAGTTTTTGAGCTCAGACAAAGGACAAAATGTGGCATGTAACAGGCGGTAAGGCTTGTTTTTTTTTTTTGCCAAGACGATAGGTAGAAAACTTGCGCCCCCTACTGGCTGGTTGAGAGGAATGAGGAATCAGCAGTCAATAATGGTATAAAACAGTCAATTAAACAGGTCTTTCAACAATCATGAATAACCACAACCATGAGGGGTCCTTGAGCATGCAGTAATAGATGGGATTACACAAAAAATTAGACACACTCACACATGCACACACACGACCAAACGCATGATCCCCTTTAGGCTTATGCCTGGTGGAGATAATTAGGCGGTTAGGAAAAGAAGGTGAGAAGCTCATGGTCGAAAAGTTGCACGTCAGAATCTTAGTCGGTCAGACCCCTTTAGGGTTAATTTGTGCCCTGCAAGACCCTCTGTGAAGCGGACAAAGTAGAGCACAGTTTTAGCAGAGTTTTATGATATCAGGTCCACAGTGTGCTCCTATCCTGATGTGGCACTTATCAATATTTTTATATTAATGATGAATCTACTGATTATATATTAAGTGAAAGGGGTCACCTGTGGTGATGAACCCACAGATAAATATCATCAGACTCTGTAGGCCTTTATAATGTCATTCCCTATTTCTGCTCTTCTCTGTGTCATTTTTGGTCACAGCAGGCAACTGTGATCTTGATTTACCCACTGTGCACTGCTTGCCCAGCACCAAATGGCAGACAGATACGATTAGCAACTAGCTGGTGAACATAGTGGAGCATTTAGCAGCTACAGAGCCGGCCATTTCCCTCATGATACCAGACCTAAAGTCACTAGGTGGCAAGAAAGACAGATCCAAATAAATGTGAATGTTGCTCCGCATCTGCTGGATGTGTAAATACAATAGGTAACTATTTGCGAACATATTCTCCATAACAACTTTACTGGGTGACAGTATGTTAGTGTTGTGTTAACAGTTTGTAGCACTGCTCTGAGGTGATCTGAAAAACAATGGAAGTCTAGCCTAACACAAAATCCTGCACTGTCAATGACAAAAGCATTTATGTCAATAATCATTCACCATGTTCAGCGCATTTGGGGACATGGAGTTTGGTTGGGTTTCTGTTTTGCACCTTTACTGATATAAAACCACCAGTTACATAATTGAAATGGATCAATTAACTCTTTTAAAATTTAAAAATGATTCTCGTCAGCCGCTGTGACTCAGCATGCTGTTTATGAAACTGTGATTCTAGAGAGGCGCCCACACACTGAGCCTCTGCCACCAGTTCAGTGTGCAGGCACCTTTATGGTATTTCTCTTGTGTGTTTTTGCCAAAGCATTTGATACAATAGCGTGACGTACACACACTACGCTGAGTTTGTGAAGCTATTAAAATGGAGGATGTGTGGATATTTCTGATGTCTGCATTGATAGGCTGATTTTGTATGATGATTGATTTCTTCTTCATCTGCGCCAACATAAAACAATCTCCCTCTCAGTATTCTCATCGCTTAGTAGGCAATCTAATCAGTGGGCCAATCTCCCAAAATCACAATATGTTTTTTTAACAACTGTTAGATTAGTCCATAGCTGCAAGCGCTTGGTTGAGAGTGCACTGATAAATGCAGCTCAAACGTTCTCATTTACATGGAAATGTCTGTTTAGACAATATCAACTTCAAAAATATCCCAAGGCCATGTAATCTTACACAAAGTGGACGGGGGCAGCGTTTCCATTCTTGGGGTTAATCACATGTTGGTGGGGCAGGACGGTGCCAGAGGGAGAGGGAGAGAGAGAGAAAAAGATAGAAACAGGACCAATCGAAGGAGAGAAAGACGGAGGTGCTCAGAAAAAGAGAACAGAACTTGGCATGTTTAACAGAGTATCCTTCTCTCACATGTACAAACACTTGGACTCAGCCGTATACCCAGCAGCAAGGATTACCAGACCAGATCAATGGGAAAAATCGCCCCTGGACCTCTGACCACAGGGGTCTCAGCCTGGGCAGAAGTGAAGGCGAGACCGCTGGCGTTTAGAGGCCGCTGGGCACAGGCTGAATATTACAGATCTAAAGTGTGTGTCAGTTTAGCTCTTGAACTGCAGTGAATAAATAATAGCACAGTGTGAAATAAGTAAAGACTGTTTTCAGAGTGCCTGGAGCAGTGGTTTCCTTAACAGTGGAGGTCAGGGCCAAATAAATATCTTACTCTGGAGATCCAGTGTTAAAGGTGTGACAGAGAACATACTCTAAAAAACACCTTGGGAGAGAGGTCATTTTTCATCATATTAACTGGTTTAAATGTCTACAGATCCCAGACTGACTCAAACAGGAACAGGAACTACAACTGCATATATTCAGTGGGCCACATACTGCGGGCGTAAACCTGGAAGCTAGAAACTTTATTTGCATGCAAGCAGTGCTCATCAGACTGAATGGGCGCCATCTTGAGGCCTGGTATCCAGATCTAATAATACATTCCTGACTTATATGCTATGAACTACGCTGGGATTTGCCGAGAGGAGAACCACATTTTGAAGTTGGGTAAGAGATGTGGCTGTAAAACCTGTAAAAGTGTCACTTGATAGGTTTCAATGGTGTCACAGTCTTTACGGACACGTTTTAATCGTACATAGTCAAATCTTAAGTTAGCCAGTGTTAGCAACATCTAGCTAATTAGCTAGCTAATGTATAGTTACATCAAGAGGAGTTAGCCTAATGTCAGATCACCAACATCAGCCAGGTTTGCTTCTTCCTTATTTCCGTGGTAACATAAAGAGATTTTGAAAAGGACAGATAGGTTGACATATTTTTAAAATGGCATAAATTAGCGTTAGCCAGAAAATATCAAGGCTACCTGCCACCCCGAAGTAACTTTTAGTGTGATTTATTTAGATTTACACAACATCTAGCATCCCGTTGTGATTATATCCTTCCATTGTACACTGTCTTTGCTGTTGGCGTCTTGAAGCTATGTTGCCTGATACTCCGCGGCGCCCGGCTAACCAGACCCGGCACCATCATGTTTCGTTCTGTTTCTTTCTGTTAGGCCAAAGATGCTCCATTACAAATGATAAGGCATTACAAGCTAAACCAATGGTATGAAATGGTATCTACCTCTGATCTCCTGAGGGGGCGCACATCTCATTTTGAAGTATTGCGTAAATGGATGAAAGTAGATTCAAAACAGTACAATATTATACACAGTACAAATTTAATGTTTGCTCATTAATTTGAAGCTCAGTTTTATCTGCTAACTTAATACCTGATATCAGCCAGTACATGATCATATCAGTTGTTTTCAGGGGTCTCATTTATAAAACATCACATAGGATCCATACTAAAAATGCATGTACAGGCAATTTCTACAATCAGGGTTCCACCTCACCATATGTGTCACCAATTCCCCGTCTCCGAAATGTTCGTAAACATGGGCCAAAGTTTCTCCCATCAAGTCTGTTTTTAGAAATCAGAAATTTTGCGTGGGAAGTGGCGTACGCCTCTTTCAGGTCTCGTTTTGTGCTTATGCAACTTTTATAAATGAGTCCCCTGATCTTGTGACAGAGAGAGTCTTATACAAAGTTCATTTTGTCCTGATTTGTCCATCCAAAAAACATTTTAGTGTCAGAATGTTCAGAAGATATGTGGCTTGTGAAAATTGGGTCCAGTATTTACTTCAGTGTCGGTCATAATCTGCTCTCCCAGTGGAATGAATAGACTCAGGACCTGCTAAAAGTCTCCTATAAGAGAGGGGCATTGGCAAAACTTACGTGACACAGGTACAGGGAATAACTTTAAAGTGTGCTGTCTCCTTTCTAAACTGTCTCTGGCCAAACTTGTATGACCTAGCAACAGTAACTAAGGGGGCAGATCTTGGGATTGTTCATTTGTCATTAGCACAGGAGTCTTCCATAACAGGTTGCACTCTTCTTGAAAACAGAAACAAACTATGAGATAAAAGGATTTCAGTTTTTATTGAATACAGGCAGAATGCACCATTTCCATCACTATGTTGGAAGTATTATACTGTGCATAGATTGATAAAGTGGCTGCAGTGGCCTCCTCAGCCATGAGTATGTCCTCGCCAACTCTATGTACACAAATGTACACATAAGCACAGCCATATATAAATACTGTACATACACGCTACTGCTTTGAGTTGGCAACAGAGACAGAGACCATCTTTGTTATTCCCCCTCCCTCTCGCTCTGTATATTTCTGTTTATATTCATCCCCCTCTTTGAAGTGGTCATAACATTGCGTGTTAGTTTTGATGCTCTAATGAATAGACTGTTTTCATGTGACGCACTGGAAAATGGAAACTATGATTCTCTCTCTCTCTCTCTCTCTCTCTCTCTCTCTCTCTCTCTCTCTGTCTTCAACTTTCTCTTTATTTCTCTCACCCACAGCGCTTCTCCTCATCTGCACTTTAACCCTCTCTTTTATCTTTTTGACCCATCATTGTGTTTTTGTTATTGTTTTAGGTAATTACGTCTCTTCGAATATCATCTCCAGCACCATGTTGCCCTCTTGTCTTGTTTTCTCTCGCCCACTCACTCTTTTTCTTTATTTTTTTCTTTGTCCCCTGTATCATTATCATCACTTTGCCTGATGCATTATATTTATGCTGTTTTATATTCTCACTCTCTGTTCCTCTCCCTCTGTCCTCTGTTAACCCAAATGCCGTTATGAATAGCCAAATTCCTCTCTGTAACCCTCGATGCAGTCGTGTATTCGTGTGTGGGGTTTTCCTTTTTTTCTAATTGCGTGACTCTGTTTGACAAAATGCGCAGGACGTCATGTTGTGCTTATCATCATATTTGTGCGAGCTGGTGCTCATCAGCAGCTTGTAATGATCAAAAATCTGTGATCAGAGAGAAAGAAAAATGGAAAAAGATACAGAGCTGTTTTTTACTTTAATCTTCCGGCTGGGCAGCATTAATATACTGTTCAACACACATCCTGGAACTATGTAGCTTCAGCTTATGTGTCCGACGCATCAGTTACTTCAGCTTCAACTTATTGATTTCTTAAACCAATCCAGGTGTTGTGCTGTCTTGAACTGTTTTGCTCTGTTTTCTTTTTCAGTTGTTGCCTTTTTTTTTGTGTATCTGTTTATTTGTTGTGGCTCTTCTTTTATGTGAAATACGCATGGCAGTTTTGTTATACAGGGTTTGTTTCATGTCTCAAAGTCCCATGAATCCAAAATTAAATCATTTCACTATTGTGCAGTCGGTTTCAAAGATGCATGAACGTCAATTTCAAAAGACTGTTGGTTACACTCACAAACTTTTCTCTGCTGTAGAACTAAATGCACTGACCGGAGCCGGGTGTATTATAAACATGTTGCTTTTCATTATATTTAACTAAGACATGTTGGCCTCAACTATAAATTACATTTTAATACATGACTTTGAAATACATAGGCGTATTTATTTATCTTGGTGCATTTTGCAAGGGAAAGGGACAGGAGCTGCGGCCAAACCCTGCTGAACTATGTTAACGGTCCACTGAACAGACACTTTCTTGAAAAACCAGCCAGTTCCCAGACTTTCCACAGTTGTCATATATCCAGGTCTGTGAGTATGCATGTATGTGTAAAAGAGGGGAAAGAAGAAAGACTGCCTGTGTACTCTCAGTGTGTGTGTGTGTGTGTGTGTGTGTGTGTGTGTGTGTGTGTGTGTGTGTGCGCATGTCTGATTGCTTTCCCCTTGTGTTGTGTGATTAGATTTGTCTCCTTTACCTTCAGGGTTGTTGTTTTTGTCTGCCAGCCAGTATATAAAAGCTATGGGTTTACACACACACACACACACACACACACACACACACACACCGAGCAACAGAGTGATTCACACAAAAACACACACATTAAAGACCCCTGTGGCACAGCAGTGCATAGTCATGGATGGCCGCCAATAATTCATCTATACTACAATATTACTCATGTAGAACGCACACACACACACGCTTGTGCACACATACTGTACACACACACATGGCAAAGCCATTAGTTGCTCTGCAGACACTCAAAGCTCTGCAGTAATAACTGCTTTTGTCGAGGATAATAAAAGGTTTATAGCAATGAAATGTAAAAAGAATTCTGACTGATGCTTTTAAGGTTATAAAACACACAAACATAGCAGTAAATAAGTCTTTATATGTAGGAATCCAGAAAGGAAGCAATCCGGTATTCAATAAAAGCTTGATAAATGATTGCTCAGAAAATACCCTGTATTGTATTCCTGCTCTCAAACACAGGGCTGGAGAAAAACAGGTAAATTGCATTTCCCCTTAATGAGAATACAGTCATCTGTGCAGCCCTGCAGGTACCAGGAGTAATATGTGATCATTTGCAGCGACAAATTACTAATTGAAACAGAGCAGAAATGCTCTAATATCCTGTAAAATACCTTTGATTTGAAGATAACACATAATGTTGTGTTGAAGAGACACTGATGACATCTGATGGCTCTCACTGTTGATTTTGTGCTGCATCACCCAGCAGCCATAGCTGGCAAAGAGTGAGCTCGGAGTGCCTGAAACAATGTCTAATGTCGCAGCAGACCTGGATCAAAAATGAGAGGAGAGTGGTAACTTTCAAGAGCTGTAAAATCCTGTGTCAAAGTAAACCATTGTACAGCTTTGGGGGGGTCTAATAAGCCTTCAAACTCATTGGGCCTCAGTCACCAATATCTTCCTAAAGAAAATATCCTAAGAAAAGTCTATGTTCATGATTCATTAAGTTTTCTTACACCACAGGATTGTTCACATTGGTGTTCTTAAAAGGATGAATTCCATTGTCCTCATGCATTTAAAGTGTGTGCCAGTGGATCCAAATCAACATAGGTAAATGCCCTGTAAATCCCATAAAAAGGACTGACTGCAGGGCCATGTGCACACATGGCACACATGGTGTGAATAAAAAACTGAAGAAGAAGAAAAGATTAAGAGAATTAAGCCAAGAACACCCAACAGAAAGGCTCAACAAGGTGGAGCAGCGCACTCCAAACATTAAAAACAATAACTTGTTGTAAAGTGGAAGGTTCTAGTGGGTGTAAAAGAACACATGGTTGCTAACAGTACAAGCTAATCAACCTGCAGACAACAAACTTTATGCATCAGCACCATTGCCAGGACTGAGGACAGAGACCAGAATGATGGCGCCCTCTAATGTGTGCATGTGTGTGCTTAGAGAAAGACAAGATGAGGGGGAGGAAAGGAGAAAGGTGTGCAATATCACGCAGTGTTTCTGTAAGTTATTAATAACTTACTCTGAACGCTGCTTTCTCACTTTTTGTCCCATCTGCCCAAACCTCCAGTGATATTTTCGAGAACGATTGATCACTAATTGATAGATGGCATGGTTAACATAACGGATGTGAATTAAAGTGTTAATATAGTATAATGTTTATTTTAAAAGACCTAATGCTTTATGTAAAATAATCAAAATAATTCTAAAAAATGCTATGGTAATATTAATTCTATAATATAATACAACTGTAGAATTGAAGAAATCACAATAACCAATTATCCTGCACGAACATGTCAGCAAAAAATGTGCATAAGCGTGCGCTTACCTTCTTTCTTTCTGTTTTTCTGTTCTGTCTGATTCTGCTCTAACCTCAGAACAAATCCCAACTAAGACTAATTAAAACTTATTAAACTAATTTGTCATAAAAACTGTGTAATTTGTTTTCAGAAGAAATGTCTTCCTCAGAACAGTTGGTTAATGAGGCTCATTGATGTATCATCAGTACCTGCAGCAATACACCAGTGCAGCATCTTGCATTTTTAACACAGCAGTATTTTGGCAACTACTTACATAATTTGTGCACCAAGAAGCCACAGCTGACCAGAAAACAATAAACAAACAGTGCTGGAACAATGTTCAGTGAAGCATCAAAGCAGTATCAGAAGCAGTAAGCCTGTAAATGTTATGGTGCCATCTGAATTCAGGTGTATAGATTGGAATAATTGTTATCTCTGAGGGAAGCTATAGGTCGTGGAGGCATACAGGTTGTAATGGAAAATAAATTCAGAGTTCCCCTCTGCATTCTGTGACTGATTACCGTTTTAAGCAGGCAATCGGTAATCTGTGATGGATTACACGTGGAGGGGAACTCTCCAAACTTTTCTGCTTGTTCACATGAAAGATTTTTGAAGCAGAAATGGAGATAATTCATTTCAGAGCTGTTTGTGCACCGGCATAGTTAATATCACCACCGCAACTCTTCTGCTGCAACTTGGTCACAGCTTGTTGATTTTTCAGAGGTACAGTTTGTTTCCAGTCTGTGCTGCCATCACCCGCGCCGCCGCCCTCCCACACACAGATACATAACACACAACTGGACAGCAGTCCCCTTGTACTGCCCACTGTCACCGTGTCGGAGCTGTGAGTCAGTGGATGTCGACTATACAATTAAAGGAAAATTCCACCCTCAGGTACTCTTTCGCTCTTAGATCCCATCAATCTGTGATGCTCAGTGCATTCTAGCAGTTATTTTGTGATTAAGTGTTGCAATTTACTCCTTTGGTGTACCCACTCCCTCTCAACCTGTCTTAATGCTTTCCTGCTTTTCCCAGAATGACTTTAACCAATCCCCTCAGATCAGAAATGAACTTGTTGCTTTCACTTGGCTGTGTGTAGGTGGAGAGAGCAGTAGTGAAGGCAGAAGGGTGAGATTTGTTCCTATCAAGAAAAAGTGAGTCACACTCTTCAGTCAATATGCAACGTGTCTTGAAGCTGCAATGCATTATGGACTATCCAGGCGACCCTGGGTGGAGAATTTATACGCAGTTTTCTAGTGAATTTCACTCTTTATGATAATAAACTGTCAGTAAGAAAGTTTTAAAAGGAGTCCTTTCTATTACTGCAGGAATGACAGATATCTGAGCGTTATGACGGATAGTTTAGCCAGCTGAAAAATGTCATGCCATTAAAATTCACTTAGCGGCGCTGGAAAATATCTCAGCATGATGTGACCACATTTTCAGCTTCTTACACAGATACTACACTGTACTGTCATATAAAGGATACTGTTTAAATCTTCCTGCTCATCTCATATCGTAGTTTCAAACTAATTCAAAGATTGACTCATTCTCAACCAATCATCTCATTTTCACCAGCAGCACAGCCCCCGCCCCTTAGAAAAGGCATAAAGAAATGACCATTAAAAAAAATAAAATAAATAAAATTCACTGATAAAATATACAAATACCTCATTAGGGCTGCACAGTATGATGAAAATGCTGAATATCACAATAATAATGTTACTTGTGATATGTAAAAAGATATTAAAGCAGTTTTTTTCTGCTTTCAGTGTAAACAAATTGCTTGTTTAATTAAAAAGCTGAAAGGAAATGATTTCCAACATTCTTTTATTGAACATATTGACACTCAACTGCACACAAAAGGCAGCAATTATAAAAAGAATGGCAGCAACATTTTGTAGTGCAGTTTTACTCTGATCTCTCTTTCAACTAACTCAAAAAAAAAACTTGAGTACAAAATCACAGCCCTTCACAATGTGTTTATTGTGCAATTTGACATCACTATGATAAAAAAAGATATACTGGGCAGCCATTTATTTTTTTCATTTATATTTTAATCACATTTATAAAAAGCCGGGGTTCCCACACATTTTTATCAATGGATTGTCAAACCTTTTCTATAATATTTTACCCCATTTCCATGACTTTATACAGCCATACAGCATTGAAAAACACACTTCCCAAGAGTTGGGAACAAGCAAACAGCTAAGGCTTGTTACCTTAACTCGACTGTGACACATTTCCACCACCAACTAGATGCATACCAAAACCAGACTAGATGGACAAATACAGGTACTTCTCAAAACTTCAAGGCTGCGACCTTATTTGGAGGCACAGAAAACCGAAGATCCTGTAAATGTCAGCACAATTTGACTTGTTTGGATTATAATTTATTTCTTGTTGAACAAACATTTGTTTTACAGACATGTCTAACAATTGTTTTGTGACATTGCTCGAACCCGAGTGTGTATGACACCTTAACAAATTAAGGTTGATCGCCGTCATGTCTCTTCAGTCTTGATGCAACACCCTGGCCTGATATTGCTCATTAAGATGTCTATACTTGAACAGATAGCCAGATCATGATACCAGCTGAAAGTACCACACTACCAGGTATGTAATTCTACTATTTTTTTTAGTAATTTAATTCATTTCTTTGAAGACATTTAGAATAAAAAATATCAGAATCAGCCATAAAAATAATATGAGTTATATGTATTTTTAGAAATGTTACTGGTAGCATTAAACCTGGTGTCCTCTGGTCAATTTTCATTAAGATGTAGGAACTGTGAAACTCTTTTTCTCATTTTGTTTAAGTCCAGCAGAATGGAGACTTTACCTCTGTACTTTAATTCTGTTTTTGTTTATTTGGCAAAGCCCACATAAACCTTTAACATAAGGGATATTGTTCAGAGATAAGGAATGAGCCCTTTTAGGGTTTTTTTTTCCTATACCTGCACGTTACTTTCCAGTGTTATTTTCTGCCAGCTGTTTAATTTGAAAATAAATACTGTAAAATGTATTTGGCCAATAAGCCAATAAGCTAATAGAATTAGGGAAATTAGCACCCACAACGGAAGCTGGCCCAGGTGCAAAACAAATTACAAAAATTCTTTGCTGTAAATACTTTTAGGGTGTTTTTTTGTGTTGGGGAGACAGTTATTCCAGTTCTTGATTGATATTTGGAAGACTTTGACTTTTTGGCCAACTCTGTCTTTCATTATTTTACTGCTCCCCTGCAGAAGATGAAATCTAACAGCTCCACCTCTGTGTCCAGTTCTACCATCTATTTATAAGCACTTCTGACAATGCTCACTGGTACCGTCCACAATAAAACTCAGAGGTCTAACCGCTACAAATCATCTCATGACAGAAGAATATACTGCCCCATTTAAAAACCTTCCATCCCTGCTGGGGGGCAAGTTGCCTGTGTATTGTCTGCAGACAGAGCTATCTGATTCACACGGTGATGCTTGGAAATTAGTATGAAAATAAACCTGCCATCACATCCAGAATAATCGCTATGACTTGAAACCCTTAACCACAGGAGAATGTTTCCCTCAGGATGTTTTCTCCTCCCTCGCCTCTCCTCTCCTTTTCCAGAGTTTCTGGTTAGATGTCAGAAACAATGAGGTTGTGTGATGATTTTATTACTATAACACTCCATAGCAGGAGCAGGATTGCGCGCTCACACACAGGCACACATTTTATTAATGTAAAACTAGAACAGCAGGCATGTAACACATGTGGTTCAAATACAGCGAGGGCCCTACAATCAGAAACAGCAGTAAGTGAGCGACACACGCACATACTGTTTGCACTAACTTACATATACACACCCACCTATTCTCTTGCAATGCCTCTCCATTTTTCTCCCAAGTGCACACACACACACACATACACACAAACACACACAGGCAGGTATAGTGAATAATGGCAGGTTTGTACGTCTGGCTGGAATATTGAATTTATTATTCCTGTTGTGGAGGCGAGGAGACCGGATACATATAAGGTTGTTATGGCGAGACAGATAGATTTGGAAATATTACTCATGTAATCCACATTCCAGTAGAAAACCCAACTCCACCTTTGCTATTTTTTTCACTTTGCAGCTTGACACTGTTTACCACATGCAGCCCAAAGCGTCATTTTTTTTTTAAAGATTTAAACCAAACAGTTTCCCTTTGACATGGATGTGTTTTAATATTGCAGAACGTGGTGTGAAGGCTGCCAGGGTCAACTGAATCACTCAGGACACACTGGAGACAATGGAGCCATGCAAGGAAAAACTATTTTTCATATTTAGGATTTTCTCTGAGGTAAGAAAAACATTCACACGTTGTCCATACCTGTTGTGTGAGTCATGCACAGATCGTATTTTTAAAGACATTTTTGGCTTATAATGACTTCATTAATATTCCATCATTTATTTTGAACACTCTCAGCCTCACAGTGTGAAATTCTCCTCCTTACTCTTAGGTTATATTTATCTCCACCAGGCCTAAGCCTGAAGGGAATCATGCATTTGGCTGTGTGTGTGTGTGTGTGTGGGGGGGGGGGTCTCACTCTGTTTGCAGCATATCTCACAAACTACTGGACCAATCAGCTTCATCTTTGTGTGTATATTTATGACTGTAATGTTTAACAATCTCTCATGGTTGCGGTGATTCACAGTCGTTGAAAAAC
Source organism: Epinephelus moara (assembly GCF_006386435.1). Lineage (NCBI taxonomy): Eukaryota > Metazoa > Chordata > Actinopteri > Perciformes > Serranidae > Epinephelus > Epinephelus moara. Next base: position 20,686,911 of record NC_065527.1, read on the forward strand.
CTTTCTTATTGACTGTTTATACCGTCATTGACTGCTGAAGTTTTCCTGAATCAACTCAGCTAAAATCAAGAGTTACCGTCTGTTGCAGGCCTCAATGTGACTCAAACTGTCGTCCATTAAAAAGTTTGGTCTCATTTTGAACCAGAGCATCTGCAGATTCATTCCATACCTGATATGTTATGATCCACTAAAGTTAAGGACAATACCAGATGAATAAGTTGTATTATTAACTTCACCGCCATCTTGACTGTAAGGGAGCCAGTGGGACATTTCCACAGGGCACAGCTGTGCCGCATTTCGGCTGCCAAGCCTGCAACCCTGTTTTGTTCTGTCCGCCACACGGCTTCATACCACGCTGGGAGCATTACAGAAGAAGAGTGTTTTGCCCGCCTGACTTGTTGGTCATTTTCCTTGACATTTTTGCTTTTAAGTAAATAAGTCAGGAGTTAAATGGTTTGTAACTTTGTCTGTTTTAATTGTGTTTATTACTTTGTTGTGCTGTAGCATGCAGACAAAATTACTACCGTTAAAAGCCCAATTATGTGATGACATGGATCACAGATTTGTGGCTGTGTTTCAGTTATTAAAAATACTCATCATGCTACTGAATCTATATTTCACATACAGTGCCTGTATGCCAGGAAAGCTCAATCTGCTCTGTGAAAGGTGCAGCAACTCTGTCAAAAATAGAGGAGGCATGTATTTTTCTTAGTTTCTCAGATGCTTCTGAGACATGTCGCTCCTTCTGCTGGAATTACTAAAGTTGTCAAGAGTGGCCGCGATGTCGGCTGGCAGAGATCTGCACTGAACTGAGTGCACTGATTTGATTTTGTGAATGAACAGCCTTATATAGCGACTTAGGGGCATTGATTATGTGATTGATCAAATCTAAAAAACGTTAGTGAAGTTAAGAGATGAATCAAACTTCACAAAAACAGTAAGAGATGTTCAGGATAAGAATTAAAAAAATGTTCTTGTATGAGTCCCAGTGTAAGTTTTCAGTTGCAGTAAAGAAAACGGCAAACTATACTACTACTGTTTTTTGTGAAATTCACATTCATGTATGCATTGGTGTATAGATGTAAATTCTTTCTTAAAGTAAAGGCAGGTAAGCTCTCAGGTAGTTTCACTAAAACTATGCAGATCTGATTGTGCTATTGTGTTGAAGCACTTTGTTGCTGTAGGTGTGCTGTTGGGGGGAAAGGGAGCCATAAACAGCAGTGAAAAGGGTCTTCAAAGTCAACCATGGTGCACGATGGGACAACAGGGACACCCCGCTTCTTAAATATATCTTTCAAATGGTCTTGTGTGATCACAAAGAAAAAGTAAATACTGCTACATGGCAACACCACACTGGATGAGAACCGTTGAATAAAACCATTGAGGGATATTGGAGCATTTCTCATTCCCTCCCCTCCACGGCCCCAGGAGCGGCAACTGTCTGGCTGCCAGCCCGCTTTCCAAGCCGGGGCATCTTGTAAGGCATTGCATTACCGTATATTTTATTTATCTGCTTTTGCATCTGTGAAGAATAGTGCTATTCATTGTTGTTGTTTGTCTTGCTTGGCGAAATGGTTCAGCAAATGGTAAAAAGAACGAATGGGCCTGTTGTTTCTGAGACAAATAACTCTCAGAGGTGAAAGTACCCTCCATCTCTCTGCTTATTCTGTTTTTTTATTCTCCGCTCATCTCTCCGAGGACCATTTGAGGGTCAGAAGAGGATTTTCAGGGCGCTGAGCCGTGGCCTGCTGGTTGTTGCTAATGATGATTTAGGAATTGAAGCTTATTCTGCTGCTGTGCTCCTTGGTAGTCAAGCTGCATGATAGTGGAAGCTAGGCACCAATAATTCTGAATGTAAAATGTAAACAAATATGAGTTTTATCTGGCGGGATAGCTCGACCGGCACAGACAAATAAAAGAGACAGTGTTTTGTTTTGTGGCTCAGTGATTTATGGTAAACAATCCATGTGCATACACACAAAAAAAAAACATGCAAACTCATATCAGCTATAAAAATGCACACAAACAAATTATGTTGTTTATAATTTAGCCAGTTTTCTGTGCAGCAGAAAGACAAAGATAATGACAACCTCATTTCACTGATACACAAAGTATTTATTTTTTTAACAGAGAAAAACAAACATAATTTTTATAAGACTGGACTGATTTTAACAGAGTTTAACACAGATACTGCCCAACCAAAAGATGCTGTGTTTCATGCCATGAGAGGATCCTCAGGGTGGGCCTCATTCACCGATTTGTCCTTGTGACATCTCTTGAATTTGTTCTTAAGGAAGGTCCGCGGAAAAATCTACATCAGAATCATGACCGAGCTTAAACCACATAATTTTTTGCACTTGTGTTCTTATAATGGTAAATCCTGTTGTCCTGTTAAATTAAAGGCGCGTGCCAGTTAATCCTAATTAGCATAAGGGAAATAACCTCGCCAGTCCCAATTAAAGAGCATGAGACTGCAGGGCTATGTGCACACACAGAACTTTAAGAAGAGTAAAAAAGTCTGGAAAGTGAAGTCAAGAATGCCCAAATTAAAGTGTAATTAAAGGAGGGTGGAGCACCGAACTCCAGACATGAAAAAACTTAAGTAGTTCTGAAGTGGAGTTACCTCTGCAGAAAGTGAATGTCAAACAAGCTGTCATATTTAGTAGTGTCAGGGGTAGATATAAAATATGATGCATGGGATGGATTAGCATTAATCAATGACGGCCCCTTAAACTGCATATTCTGTATATTAATTATCAGGACTGAGGACAATTCACTTTCTTAGCATGTCACTAATTATTAAATGGTTTGGTGACCATTAACATAACACTGATTTATTTTAAAAGACTTTAATGCTTTTTGAAATAATCAATCAAACACATTATCGCAATTTAAATCCAATAATGTTATACAACACTAGAACTGATGAAAACATGTCAGCACACAAATGTGGATAAGTGAGTGTGCGTAGTTTCTGTTCTTACCTAAGACATAAGACATAAGAAAACATTTGCAAATGTCAGAATCTTCTTGAATACTGTGTGAGTGGGTCCTAAAAATAAATTTCTTTTTTGGCTCAATATTATTTAAATGACAGAAACTGAGACAAAAGGAAGGACATTCTTAAGAAGATTAAATTGCAGATTAGCCAGTTTCTCAGAGTAATGATAAAATAAATAAATGGTGAAACTACGTGCTGAACATTGCATTTCTTTTATGCAATTACCCCCAAAATATTTGCATTAATTATTTATTGTAGACGGTAGTCATTTGTTCTCATCAAATCCTTTAATACTATTCAATTATTTATCAAATATTAAATACTAAGACTTTATTAAATAGTAATTAATTCCTGTATATTGAATACAGCTGAGACAATGATCTACTAAGCCAAGTCAAGTCAACTTTATTTATATAGCACTTAAAAATGAAAACAGAGTTGATCCAAAGTGCTCTTACAGCACACACAGAGAAAAGCAAAAACAAGAGAAAGAAGAGAAACACAAAAATTTGAATGATAATAGCAATAAAATAATAATTACAGTAATGACTAGTCCATACCCATTGAGTGCACAGTTGCCCACGTACAGTTTCACATGGTGTGTGTTTGGGATACAGGTCAGAGGAAACTGCAGATTAAATAGTCAACTGAACCCACTCAGACAGAGTTTTTGTGAATTTGATAGTACTATTGCTTTATTGAAAGTACAGTAGTACCATTGCCAATAGTGGGATAGTTAGTGGGCTAAAACTGATCATTAGTAGTTAGAGATAGATAGTTAGTAGATAGTTAAAGTCATTGCCTTATAGAAGCTCAGTTTTTGTAAGTTTTCCAACTTTTGCCAAGAGATATGCCCATTCAAAGTTTGCAATTTCAATCGGTTGCTATAGCGCCCCCCTTTGGCCAATTGATGTAATATTGCTTCATTCGCATCCTCCCATGACCCTCTACCACTGTGCCAAATTTCACATGGATTGACCAAGTCAGTGAGGAGAAAAACATTATCATCGTCATTATATTGTAAGATATAGTAAGATAACATATCATTACTGTTATCATTGCAACTATAGCAAAAACTGTAACCTTTATTTATATACTGTTACCACATTGTGACAGAAACAGCAACAATGACAATCACATTATGCACTATTAAATGCTTGTGAGGAAGAGAATTCCAGTGTTTTGGGACGGCGATAGAGAAAGCCCTGTCCTCCTAACACTTAGTCCTGGATCTCGGGACAGACAGAAGTCTTTAGTCAGACAATCTCAGTTCTCCCACAGTGTGATATAGGTAGAGGAGCTCTATGATGTGAGAGGGGGCGAAAGGCTGTTTAACACTCTGTGGACAAATATCAGAATCTTAAAATGTATTCTGTAGCTAACAGGCAGCCAGTGTAGGGAGGCAAGAATGAGGGTAATGTCCTCCCTTTTTTTTGATCTGAACTTGCTGCTGTATTTTGGACAAGTTGTAGATGGGATGGACAAAACTGAGTAATACCAAAATATAATGAGTTGCAATAATCGAGGTGGACGTAAATGAAGGCGTGGATGACTTTCTCCAGGTCTGATCTGGAGATGGTGCACAGCTGCATGAAACTTAATTTTATGACTTGATTTATTTGTTTGTCAAACTTCCGAATATTAGTTGCTCCAGAAAAAAATGCCTAATATTAACTTGTTCCAGCTTCTCAAATGGCAATATTTACTGGTTTTCTTTGCCCATTATTAGTCCAGTGTATTGGAAAAAACAGAGAACATTGGGGGGGATGGTTGTTGAAGGCGTCACATCAGGCTCTTGGAGCTTGTGATCTTCTCCACATACTATTTCCTGATGCTTTACAGATTAAATAATTAATGGATTAAACAAGTGAATTAAAAGACTGATTAATCAATGAAATAATGTGTTTGTTGCGACCCTAATTAAAAGACAACAAAAACAAAATAATGAGCTCTGTGATACAAATTTATCACACGCTCAACAAACATTCACAGGATCGCCGGAACACTCTGCCTCTCACAAACACACAGACACACACAGCCCATTGTCATTGATCTATGCCTCCATTATAACAACACATGCACACAGTCACACACACACAGACAAACACACAGACAGTCCAGCTCATTGCCAATGATGTATGTGTCCAATAGAGACAGTATTGATTAGCACGCCACGGCAGCAATAGATAGCTTACTGTCAACTGTAAAATATTCTGTTGTGTGTGTATTTATGTGTGTGTGTGTGTGTGTGTGTGTGTGTGTGTGAGCGAGTGAGAGAGTGTGTGCACTGTGTGAGGATGGTTTAATGTATACTTAACTTTGTTTGTGTGTGTTTTTGTGCGCATGCTTTGTGCCCTCCGTTCACCTCGTTCTATAACTATAAATACTGTTTGTAACTGACTCATACTGTCCGACACACAAACACACACACACACACACACACACACGCAAACAGCCACAACTATAATTTGTATCTAACTGCATCACCCTGTCCAAGGTACCGAGATATTTTATACACACATTCTCTCAACATGCCAAATCAAGCGCTCCCTCACAACTCTCCATCTCCCTGTAATACACACACACACACACACAGTCAGCTGTAATACAGAGAATAAATGTGTGTTTGTCTTCCTGTGTGTGTGATAGTGCGGTGCATAAAGCAGGTCGTTACTGATCACAGGTCTTGAGTTTTTGTCCAAAGGGAGTCACAAACTGGCTGGGAGGTAGAGGGTGGGGACAGTTAAAACACCCAGAGCCATTTACGGCGTATATGGGGACATTAAAGGAGAAATCCTCCCTAATATAAAATTCAGACACAGTAGGGTGTTGTATATTACTCATACACTGCGTATACACCAACAGGTAATTACAGGGTGCAGCTGACAGGTGAGTGATGCTGCTCTTTGTCATTTCACCACAGGGAGGCTTTTCTTTTTATCAATTAGACTCATTGCTGTTCATCACTTCTGTCAGTTATTGTGTTACAGTGGCCATCAGAGACAACACAGCCACTGTACTGTACGCAGACAACAACAAAATGCATGTAGTGTATAACTTGTTCCTCCTTTTTGCCACATGGAGACTTGTGTTTTATTTTCCTACTATGAGACATCATTCCTGTTAGAGCTTGGAAACTTTCAAGCCCAAAGGACAGACTGTTTTGTTACTTACATCCACTTTGTCTTTGGATGTGTTTGATTGAGGGCCTGTGGCTTCATGTAGATGAGAAAATCAGAGCACTGTGCTAAAGTTAGACTTATGTTAGTGGGTGTGTTAAAGGGACAGTTCACCCCAAATTCAAAAGCACATATTGCTGTTTATCAATCTAGATTGTTTTGGTCTGAGTTGCAGAGTGTTGGAGATATCGGCCGCAGAGATGTCTGCCTTTTGTCAATTAAAATGGAAGAGATGGCACTCAGCTTGTGGTGCTCAAAGCCAAAAAAAAAATAACAGCAATGTCTCTTTCCAGAAATCATGACCTGGTTACTTGAGGTAATCCAGAGAATTATTTTCTTTCTACTGACCTACGCCCATAAACCGCATCACTGCGCAGAAGGAAGCGTGCATCTACTCATGGACAAGAGACTTGTGCTCATGACATTAATGGCTTCCTCCTTAGCTGAGCTGTAACGTTAGTTAGCTCAGTGGTGCTAGGAGAGCTAGCAGTAAATGCACGCTTCCTTCTATGCAGTAATGAGGTTGGCGGGTGTTGGTCAGTCGAAAGAAAATAGTTCCTACATGAAACTACTTACAACAAGGTCTGTGGATTATCTTTAGTTACTGGGTCACGATTTCTGGAGGGAATCGTTACTGTTGAGCTTTTCAAATGTATTTTTAGGCACTTTGAGCACCATGGCTGTGTCTCAGGAGCAACAGCAGGTTATCCACCAGGGTTGGACATAAGCACCAGCCACCAGCCAAAAGCTGATAAAATATGTAGCCAACAAAAATCTATGGTAATCTACTGAGAGGCTGGTGAATTTTGGAATCCACCAGTCACAGTTGCAGGTGGACAAAAAAGTTAATTTCCAACCCTGTCATTCACTAATTGAAACATTGGTGGTTGAGTCCGCATCTCGTCTAGTCTGGATGTCAATGTGTTCCTTGCCAAAATACTGAGCCCCTAATTGTATGAATGTGTGTGTGAATGGGTGAATGTGACATGTGGTGTAAAAATTCTTTGGGTGGACAGAAGACTAGAAAAATGCTGAACAAGTGCAAGTCCATCTACCACAAGCTGAGTGGCATCTGGTTTCATTATGATGGAGAGAGGGCGGACATCTCTATGGACGATATCTCCAAGACGATAACTCACACCGAAACAATCTAGACTGATAAACAGCACTACAGGTATGAGGAGAAATATGTTTTTGATTTGGGGGTAATCTGTCTTTTTAAGGGAAAAAAAAAAGGCAAAGTCAATACCACCTCTGAACTTGCAAAATACTGATCAAGGATCAAAAAGCTTTAAACAGTTTGTTGTCTGTTCAAAAGCAAAGCTCAGGTTCCAAAAAGCTTTATGGATCTTCTCTTTGTCCTGTCAGTACAGATGAACAGGACTCTTGATCCAATAAGGCTCTTGGCACAGTCTGAAAACATCATTAAACAAAATGGCAACACTGTTTTCAACAACACCAAAAACTTTCTACTCTGATTTTACTCTGACTAGTTGGCACCTAATTCATGGTGTGGTTGGATCAGATTTTGCCAGGTGAAGATTACTGATGCATGTGAGACAGGAGATAAAATGGGTACAAGCATAGGGTATTGGAGTTAGCATGGTTGTTGAATATAACACAGCTCCTATTAATCACTTTATTGTCACTTACCAACCAATAATTTGCTTGTATCATTTCGCCGTGCAGTTATATAAAACAAGGATATAAACAGTTAATAGCTCCTACATGAGAGGTCAATGCAGTCCACAAGCTCCAACTTGCATGACATTGCAGAGCCTCGTGATTTCACAGATCAGAGCGATCAGACTGAACAAGGTGGGATCAATTTGCAACCGCCAGCGGATACAACTCGTCACCTCCTCATTGAAGTGAATGGGGAGCGAAATCCAGTGTGACTGCAGCCTGTCTGTGTACAGACTGATTAACATCTCCCTCACTCTCCTGTTATTAAGGGACGAGTTACATCAAGTCTAATCAGAATGACTGAAAACACCCGTGTGGGTTTGCAGGGCCTTTGAGCTTGATCACCCTGTCCTGTTGTGCAGATTGGCTTTTGACTATAACTTCTCTTTTTTACATGAACATTGAGGACTTGGACAAAATATGAAGAGTTCTGACTAACTGTTTTTAGTGGAATCTATGATAAATGGGACATACAGATATTTTCTTTATCCAGTCATATGTTACAAATGTACTACATCTGGACCACAGGGAACCTATTTTAATGTTATATAAAAGCCATTGGGAACAAGCCCCAGATTCCGTCTGTGCTGGAGGTAAGGCTGGATCTAATGATCCCTGTCATTTTGCAATATGTAGCAGGGGAATCAAAATGAGAAATCCAGTGATACATCAACGTTTGACAGCATGGGACGCTTTGCCTCCCAGCGGCGGGTGAGCTGCCCTGACCTTTGACATCTGTCCACGGAGAGAAGGACAGAAATGTTGAATCTCGCTGAAAGGATAACAGCAGTATCACATTATGTTATCCATCATCCAATAATCTTAGCTCATTCAAAAGCTGTGAACATAAGCAGGTCTCTCTTAAAGCCTGGAAACAGAAGAACAAGGCTATCTTTATTTTATTATGCCATCAGGACGTAAATCCTCAAGCTGCGAGACAAATCCTTAAGCTGCTTCAGTGGTGGTGAAAAGGAAGCTGAATCTGTGGTCACAGTGGCAGCACCCAGTGTGATTTTCCGGGGATACAGGCACATTTTTCTGGTTCACACCTGTTGGCTCTACAATGACGTTAAGCTCAGTCGTGGATAACAAAGAAACTCCAGGTGACAGTGTTGGTATATGGAAATTTTGTAACACAGAGAAATACAAATGAAGGACTGAGAGACGTTTGAAGGAGACAGTTCTTTGGTTGCAAGACAAATGTTGGAAGACGTCATACAGGTCTTTAACTTGTTGGAAGACGCTGGGGTATTTATACTCAAGTGCTAAGACATTACTTTGGACAACCTGTCAATGTCCTTGGGATGTGTCAGACTAGTTTGTTGTCCGTCAAGAAAACATGGCTACTTTTATTGATATGTTTGATCTGCCAGTGGGGGGACAGAAGCTACTTTCATTCTCATTGTGCTTTCATACTTGTAGTTTGGTCCATGCAGACAAAGGGAAAAAATTATACATTGCTGCATTTTGTTCTTCTTACTTTTTACCAACAAACCAAAAGGAGATGAAGGTATACCGACAGATTATAAGCATTATTTGTAATATTACACTCCAACTTGACCACATGTTATAAATAATGACCTGATAATGATCAGGTAGAAACAGGATGAAAAGGAGGCGTCTTGTACAGAAATGATTCAGTGCTCATTACTGTAGAGTCGCTGTCACATATCTTTTAATGAACATGATGAACTGACAGAGTACACACAGTCACATACAAGCACGGCAGTTTTGCATTTGACCTATTAATCAGGGAAAACTCCCGCACTGACGTGCATACATGTTACCACGGTTACCAAATGATTCGCATCAGTAGGTTATATACATGGCTTATACAGACCAATTATAATATTGTGAACAGATTTCACACTCAGCAGATGGACTAATTAATAGTTTAGCTTTTTAAATCATGCTATAATCACATATCTGCTGTCATAAAAAGCTGTGATTGGTTCATTTGCTTTGGCACCAGTCCAGACCCACCTTTTCAAGCTGTGTTGGTTCAGTTGTTTCGTCCACACCAGGGTTCGATTGACAGCTTTCACACTAGCCTAAATGAACCGTGCAAACAGTTCGTTTTAACCAAACAGAAGCCTCAACAGTAAGGATTGCCCCATTGCACAGGGCAAGAAAAATAAAGGTAAATTCCAGGCTAGTAAATCTAACAACTCACTTGGGGGTAAGTACCCAATCAGTACCATGCTCGCACAACTCTTAACAGAGATAAGAGGGAAGTGATTTGGCTTACTCCTTCCATCATCAGCAATGCAAATAAATAATAGCCCCTTTTCCACCGCAGGAACTTTTATCATTTACCCGGGATTTTGAAAAACCTCAGCGCGGTTCCACCAAAATTACCAGGGGAAAAAACTTTTCCTCAACCCCAAACTTTCTCTGAAAAAAGTACCTTGTAGGAGCATAGGATGTTTCAGATTACCTGGAATTCTTGAGGGGCGGGGCTGTTTGCTGAAGAATGCTGATTGGTGGACTCACGCTTGCAGCGTTCCGCACTTCCTGGCATGGGCAGCCGCTACAAACTTTATTTCATTTCTACAAGCTTCACTTCGTTTGTGTTTTGATTAAGGATGGGTACTGAAACCCAGTACTAAATTAGCCCCGGGGCTAAATTATCAAAGTATTGATAAGCGCTAACAGTATTGGTTCTTTTGTGCCGGCGCTGAACTCCTCCACACACACACATCAACACACACAGACGCCTACACTACATGGGAACTGGTGAACAGCCAAGCGGCCGTGGGGGAAACAAGGTCAGGGTAACTCAAAAATGACAGCTACACTCGTTACTGTAAGTGACATTAAACCTTAGCAAGTAAGAAGCCAATAATTTATCAATACATGTGTTCAGCAAGAGTGAACATGTGAACATGTAGACAGTGATATTCAATATGCTCCGTCTCATTCACCAACACTAACATTAGTCTTACACAAGGACAGCACGCTAGTTCAGCTGTTAGAGAATTGTTACTAATAGGCTCAAATGACAGCTGTCTGTATGTAGACTAATTTAGTTTGACACTTATCTTAAAATACTCATAAATTTAGCTGCTGGCTGAGACAAATACAGGGCACACGGTGAATCATCTATGTCATCACACTAATTTGAATAAATTTTCCAGAACTTTGAGGTGTGGTGAAAAAGCAAACCACACAGATTACCAGGAATTCTTTTACCCAGGTAAATAAATTTCTGGTAATCAAAGTTCCTGGAAATGTTGGTGGAAAAAGGGCAAATGTGTTTGACTCTTTTTACCACTTGCTCTATCGGGTGGTAATTGCGAGAAAATGGCTCGAGGTGAAAGCAAAATTTATGAGCTGAAACACAAGTGAACATTTCACTTATCCTGGAAACAGGTGTTCACTTGGGTAGCATTATGAGGATGTGGGCGAAACTCTAACTGTATTGAACAGTGTGCCACAAATTTGAGAGCCAGGCAGATAAAACAGGGTCATTTTTTATGACAATTAACTTAAGTATTTGTTGTTACTTGATAACCGCTAACAAATAAAACAATTTCTATGGGGGAAGCAAAAACTGATCTGAGGCAAGTAGAGTTCTGACCCACTTGCCCAACCAAGCAAGTGAATAAAAAAACATTAACATTGAACCATGACTCCAAACAGATTAGATGTTAAAGCACCGGTAGTCAAAGAAGAAAGAGACATTGGTCAGTGTTTCCATTGCTGAGGCAGCTAAATAGAGTTTAGCCATCATACGTTTTATTATTTACACCTGTGATTTTCCTACTGTGACATGTCAAAATGTCCTCGCTGGAACAGGACTACGGAAATGGCAGAAGATTGTGGCCTTTGGCAGTTTGATCGATGCAAACGCAAACAAGCAGTGACACGCTGACACCATAAGAGCAAACAGGTGTGCTTCCCCTTCACTGAACTCAGATGGGTGTGCGGCCTAAAAAATAAACATGCTTGCTTTCCTTTGAAAATAAAATCATCCCATTATAGATTATTTTCTGCAGTTGCAATAGTCAATAGATTATTTAAGTATCACCTGTCCAGCTTTTTCCCTCTACATATGCTGCATATTAAAGAATATTAAGAGTATTTCAGGATATTTTTGACACTCAGGACAAGGTACTATGTTTGAATTGAATACAACTAAATTAAAGTAAATTAAATTGACAGATTGAACAGAAGAAAAATGAGAGAACCTCAGAGCACAAAAGGGAAATAGAAAATGTAGAGGGACAATACACTGACGGTGCTGTTGAGTAAAATGGTAACTCTAAATGTGATTGTTCTCAGTTGATCAAAAGAAACTGACTTTTCAATGTTACTAATTATTCATAAAGTTGTAAGTAATTCATGACAATAGGAGACAAAGTGGTTTTACTGTTTTTCATTCCTCTCTGTCTCTCTTTTTCTCTCTCACAGTATCCCTGCGACTCTCCCAACTGAAGTTTACAGTTTGAAAATTTGCGAAAAAGTGCTTCTACTTTTTATGTATTGCACCTTTAAAGAAGTACTGAAACAACTGTTACAGGAACATTGTTTTACTTTTTGTTGTCTCTCATACTCTCTCCGTCTCTGTTATGAATTCATTTTTAAAATAAGTTTAACCCTTTTCTCTTCTTCCTCACTGATGTCATCCCTTTGCTCCACTGCCTCTTGTCTTTCTGTTGTTCAGTTTCTCATTGCGAATGTTTTCAGGTGTTTCATCTCCAGTTTAGTTTGATAATTACAGTATTACCAAAAAGAAAGACAATACTTGGAAAAGAAGAGGAGACACCGAGCGTGGAAAGGTTAATTGAATTATTGAACTTGTATTATGTTTTGCTTGCTTTGTGTGGCACAATCTTTCCCCACTGCCTGCTCAGCTGCAGAGATAAATAAACTGAACCAAATTAATTTGTTCTCTCAGAGGCACGCTTTCGGCTGCACGTGTAAGCTGACATTACGTGACGGAGAAAAAAACATTTCAAATTCCTTCAAAGCAGCCCCAGTATCAAAGTCAAATGTCATCCTGACCTCATGGAAATGTGGAGTTGATAGTTTAAAATGGAAAACATTCATTCGTGCTATTCCTCTCTCTCACTTTCTCATTTTCTCCGTCTGTAAATTTCCTTCCCCTTCTCCCATCATCTACCTCATGAGTATTCAGCATCAATTCTGTATTCATTCTTTCTTTGTAATGCATTCAAACAGAACCGTAATTCGAGGAGACTTTATACCTTGAATAATAATAAAATGAAATAAGATGGAGCAGTTAAAGCAGCTAATGAGAGAGAAAGGAAGGAAGAGAAAGCAACTGGAGGGATGCAGGGTAGAGTACAAATTTAACAGATACTGAATATTAAGTTTAATAATAACAATGTAGACTACTTCATTACTCTAACCCATGTCTGTTATCTTTCCATCTCTTATGCTTTCATGTATTTTCCCACTTCCCTCTTATACAAGATACACAAATCCTGAATTATCTAAACCCTGTTTCATGAAAGATGTGTTCATATACAACTAATTTGCATTAGTGACGCTGCCCGGATTACATTTTTAATCAACATAACAAAGAAGCAATTATATCTTCAAGCTGTTCACTGCCAGGGTACATATTTGTTTTCCACACAAAAAAAAGATGATTAAGGGCCTGTATCTATATAGCGTTGAGAAGCACTTCATTCCAGTCCTACCTTTTGTTTTTGTTTTTTGGGTTTTTTTTTGTATGAAGTAGGTTTTGTTTCAATAGCCCTATTCAGACAGGATAAGTTTAACGTGGAGAGAGTAAAGTAATTATTACCAGAGATTTTGTCCTGTCCGAACGCGCTGCGTCTGTAATCATTACTGATAATGTCAGCAAAAATTACGGCGACTTTTACCTCCTGTAAAACGGTCCGGAGAAAATACCTCGGGTAATACTAATCCCGTGCGAACGCGACCCTCTGTAAAAATGTATGTAAATATTTCGTCACGTCCTGTTTACAACCATTTTTCCGCGTGTTTTCGATGATTGAGGCGCTTGAAGAAGCATTCGGTGTCGGCAGTCGTGATAGTGGACATTCTTCTAATGATTGCATAGCCCTACATGGGACACCAATCAAAAAGGTCGAGAAGAAAGCACTTTTCAGAGCCACGACACTTCTGGTTGTGTTAGGTAGGCCTAATATAAATCCATATTGTTAATCATTGTGTACACACAATCCTGATCATGGGCAATATTTCATATCAGGCTAATCATTAATTATTATTATCCTTCAGCTGATGCTTACAGGAAGCAATGTAGCACGCACATGCCGACAGGAAGGTGACGCCAGCACGCAAAGTTACCACTCCCATCTCTGGTGGAATTACGGATTTCTTGTCCCCTGCGAATTGGACATTTATATTACAGACATCCTGTGGTAAACTGACATTAGTCCACATCCCTATGTAAAACTAATCCTGTTGGAATAGTACTTACGACAACAGACGTTAATGTTAGCTAAGTAGCTCATGTAACACTATGTTAACAGAGGCCTGACACAATTAACAACAGGCTTACAACGCGTATAGTGGTAAAAGCACAACACTCACCAACAGCATCCCGTATCCGACCAGTCTGCTCCCGCGCTTTTCTCTATCTGTTGTGACAGTTTCTGACGAAGTGCCAGTGATGACACAAGCACCCTTCTGAAAAGTTCCGACTAGAAGCACGTGGAGTGGCCACACAAAAAACGCAACACTTTTTCTCTCGGCAGCTCTGTGGGAACAACTGAAAAAAGACACTGGTGCTAAGAAAAAAATGCTACGTGGACACAAGCCCTAACATTTTCATGGTCATATTTTGGCAACTAAAAGGACTTGGACAGGGGAAGGTGGTGGTTTTATAATTAAAAAAAGTTTTTCCATGCCCTACCATCTGTTTTAGTACCCTAATTGTATCTTCCTTTATGGGACTCGGCAAGCAAATTCCAGGCTCTGGTGTCAAAGTCCTGCACTTCGTTTATCCAAAAACTTTCACACTCCTCATATGTGCACCCCAAAGCCAATTATTAACCAGCATGCTCTGTATTAACACAATTAGCTGGACCTGTAGCATGTCTCCTGCTGCGTTACATGATGTTGCGAGCACCACAAGCAGCATCATGACAGTTTACTCAGTTTACTGATTACCAGGCTAAGGGTTATGCTTTTACTTTATGAAGCCATTAACCCCACATGGATGCTGACGGAGACTGAAATAATTCATGTATTCTTAGGCCAAAACAGATGGCATCAACAATACATGGTATCTCTCGGTAATAACAAAAAAAGAACCTATTAGGTCAAAACTTATGCACCCTTGATGCAGAGGTCAAATCTTAAGCAACACTGACAAATCTCTAGAAAGTATTACACCAGGATTAACATTTAAAATGTCTATTAAATAACAGTAAACAGGAATTTTAAACAATCAAAACCTACTTGACTCTCCAATATCATGTCTAGCACTGGCCATGAGGATGAATGTGCTGAAAACAGAGCCAGCGAGTGCTTCTGACAGCGTTAATGAGATGCTTATGAACAGCTAAATGGATTTGCATGCCGCTACACTCACGTTATTCAACCTAGCATTCGGTTAAGCTGTTTTTTTTTCTCGACATCTGGCGCCAAGGGTTTATATCCCCATTTTATAAGAGTGGAGACAATTGAACCTGAGTAATTACTGAGGTAGATGTGCGAGCAGCAGTCTGGGGAAGTTATTAAGCAGCAATATAAACAACAGACTGATCAACATCCTTAATGAGCACGTCTCAAGCAAAAATGTGCCCAGAATGTTGCACAATTGACCACTTCCATACCCTCTGCACCCTCATTAGCAAACAAAAGCTTTTTTTCTTTTGCAGATTTAAGAAAATAGAAGCATTTGATTTCTTTTTGCATGTTGTTCTATAAATATTTGGGGTCTGAAAACAGATGTGCAATCAAAATTCCTCTTCATGCAGTCTTCACTCAGAGAAGAAAGTGTCCGTCATTGTCTCCAACGATGCCCAATTTTTATGTAAATGAGTTAGCAGTGCAGCTCGACCAATCTAAAACCCTGTTTTCCTTCTGAAGCCACTGCCTCTTGGAGTGGAAAGCCTGTTCCATGCAGATAACCAAGTGTTGCTGTCCTCCACGCATCAAACAGACAGATTGCTGAATGAATCTGCTGGAGCTGGGAGGCTAAAATTGGGCCCTAGCTGTAAATCCTGAAACACAGCAATAAAGATTAACAAAAATGATGATCTGAGACATGAGTTCGCTCCAGGTTGCTGTACACCGCCGGCCTTGAGCTCTGAGCGAGCAACACTCACCTTGGCGTAACAATCAGAGCGTCAAAGGGTTACTTACAGCATGGCAGTAAATACATGAAGAGTAAAGGCTCGTAGCTCATCGTGACGAAAGATGGATACTCAGCTGATCTATCTTCCCCACAGCGAGTTTTCTATTATGCACAACCTTCCGAACCCATGACTCTTTATTCCCTTTAGCTGTGTGTATTTATAGTGTGTCTGAGAGTGCTTTTACCTACAGTAAGCAGATATCTACATACATACATCATTTACATTTACAAAGGGGTGTGTGTGTGTGTGTGTGTGTGTGTGTGTGTGTGTGTGTGTGTGTGTGTGTGTGATGTTGTCCATGTTTGTCATGTAGTGTGTGTATAGGTCTTTTAAGTTTTGAGTAAATTGCCGGTGAATTTATCTGCTGCTATGTCACCTTGCTGCCTTGACCCAGAATTTACTACTTTACAGCCTTGGCTTTGTGTGTGTGTGTGTGTGTGTCAGGAGTGCCTCCACTAGAAAACTGTTGCATGTTTTTCCTCCATCTTCACAAGATAAAATGCCGCACCTCTTTTTTGAGATTAGGGGTTAGGGTTACAACGAGGTTTCGGTAAAGATAAGGGATGGTTACGGTTAAGGTTAAAGGCTGGGGAGTTAATATTAGAGAACGTCCTCATGTGGGTAGCTACCTGTGAAAAATGTTTTTTTCTTAAAAAAAAAAGTGTGTGTGTGTGTCGAGGGGGTCTCTGGAATAAGAGTCGGGATTTGAAATGGAAATTAAATGAGAAGACAGATGGAGGAAGAGTGAGAGGGAAAAGAGGGAAAGACATTGCTGAAAACTTTTAATCAGATAATAAAATTCAGCTCCATAGCGTTTTTATAAATTATTTGCAGAAAGACAGCTACAGGGAGGGAGAGCGAGAGACAAACAAAGTAAGATAGAGGAGAGAATAAGACAGAGGGATACATGCTTGCATAGATATGGTGCAACACCTTACTGTAAAAGACAACCACCCATGACACTTCACCAGAATGATGCAGCATTGCCTGTACGCTTGAAATAAATACCTCAGCAACCAGATGATAATTTCCTAACCTCCCTAAACAGAAATAGAAAGTGTAGTAGGGTTGGAAACATAGGGATAAATCATGTAGATTTGTTATGCTGGTTTTCAGTAAATATGTTCCAATATTTAAGACTTGATGTAAAAGACAGCCTTGAACCCAGGGAGTCCTACAGCAACAAGTTTAAGTTACACGATCACAAAGCAGCCTGCCAGAGATCTTTTAAATCAAGCACAATGGTAAAATTGTAGAAACCCAACTTGGGGATTAGCAGCAAAACACACAGAGATGAAGAAGACAAAACAGTATCCCACTCAAACCAGAGGCTTAGAAGCAACAACAGGACGGGGTAATGTTATGTACATAATGTACTTTTTATTAAAAGAAAAATCTGCTGCAAATTAAGCTCAGTAAACAGCACAGCAGGACAACATGGGACACAAATCACTTTATTTCTATTTTATATAAATACAAACTTTGCATTTTCTAAAGTAATCAAACATTAAGGTGTGTTTTAGGGCTTCAACTGAGCTGTAGACACAATGTGCTGCAGTACACAGCTCAGTGCTGGAGGTGCAACAGGGTCAAAAGGTCGGCAAATCTGAGGTTCTGAGTGAGCAGTTACTTTTGTACTGTTGTTACGGCTGCATGTGTTCTGTGCTGCTCTCCCTTTTCCCTCCCTTGTAGCTCTGCCCAGGTGTGCTGCATCAGTTAACGAGGTGCAGCGCACCTGGCGTGGAGGAGGTGGTTAGGAGCTCCTGTGCCAGCAGCAGAGAAGGAGAGGCTCCTGGTGTGGAGACTGCTGGTCCTGCTGCCTCTCAGCATGGGATGTTTGTTGTCTTGCCTGCTTGTTTTACTTGTAATAAATCCCATGAATTTGAGTGTTTTACAGGTGTTTCTGTGGTTAATTTGGGGTCAGTGTTGGAGTTTTGTTTGCCCCACAGGGCTGCCAAAGGGTGGGGTGTAATACTGTGCCGCTGCTACGTACACACACATCATGCGCTGTGCACAGGGCATCAAGTGTTGGAGGGGGGAATAAATGGGTACAGTAATGATCGTCAATCATAAACTGATAAACTATTACATTTAAGATGAAGAACTACAATAGGCACCATTAGACCATTATAGGCAATGTGATATACGTAATTGCTCAAAATAATAAATTAATTATGCATCAGAGTCATTTCTGCTCATGCCATTCACTTCACTTCCCTGTCTTTAACTGTGACAAAGAAAAAATAAAATTTGGGCCGAGTATCGGGGACAGTGGTTTGGGCGGGCTGGCCAAAACGTAACAAAGCAGCATTCCAAGTATGTTATTAAGAAATTACAAAAACACTGCATTCAATTATCCACAAAGCAATTGCGCTTAGGGCACCCAAATGACCAGCAGCGACCCTGCTTTCTAAGGTTGAAGCAACAAAAGCATGTTGTTATGTTAAGAAAAACACATCATGTTTGTCTTAAAATAAGTACATATGTTGCTGACGTAATGTAACCTTATGTGACATACATCACTAGCGCAGTATGTTACAAGTACTAGAAAACTGTGCTGTTATGAAAATAATTTGACTGACTTTTGGTCTCACACGGGACACAAACAGCAGCCTACTGGTGAAAGTCCAGAGTTTGTTTGACCCATACACTTTCACTCCCACTGCAAACGTTCTCACTCTTTATACTGCTGTCAAAAAATGCCGCCTCCTAGTGCATCTTATACCACCGCTGAAGGGTGCCTCAGTGCGTTGGTATTTGACGCCAAGGACCACTAATCAAGCATCTGTATTTGACTAGTTGGGAGTAAGACCAGGTTGACTGTCCTGAAGGAGGATGGTATCAAATGATGGTATTCCTGCACTCTCATTAGGACCTAAGCATCGTCTTGAATCTATATTTTTCTTTTTCTACAGACTGCTGGTATGCATCCCAAGGAAGAGAGAAGAGTGCCTTGGATCAGCCTCATTTTATATGTGCCGAATACTTAGTGCAAAATAGGGTGACTTTAAAGAACTGAAGTAGATATATCGGGAACATTCATATCAGATTCTGAAACACGCTCAGATCCTCCCTTTTTCCTTCTATGTGTAATGCCCTGACCAACAGCTGCTCCATTGTTTTTCCATTCCTTCTCCATTTTCCCCATTTAACCCAACCATTTGGATCAGTGTAACTCAACATTTCAATATTACATGATTATAGTAGTTTAATGCGCAATGCAGCACACACAAAAAGTCAGGGCGTGCACAGACACATTAGCTCAGTAACATACTCAGAGGTGGCCTGAGGACTTCTGACACTCTGTGGGAAAGTGCAACAAAAAAAGTGAGAGAAATGGAGTGGGAGATAAAATAGGAGCAAGAGAAAAGGAGAAGAGGCTAACAAGAAGAATGGTGGATGAAGACAGGATGAATAAGTAAAATCTGTAGAAGCCCTGACGCTGCCATTGCCTCTTTCTCTCCTTCAACTCCTCAGTCAGTGTGTGATAAAGAGCAGATTGCAGCAGTTGTATTTGTCAACCGTATTTCCGAAACTCTTTCAGGACGCTGTGAATTTCAAGCATTGCCTTCAATATTTCATAAGCTCATTTACATTAGTTCAAAAACACGTTCACCTCCGCTTTTGCATTTTGATGCGCCGCAGTGTTCTTTGAAAATGGATTTATTTTACTTTTCTGACTTTTACAAAGAATTATTTGCTATTCAAATGAGAGAGAAATTACAGAATGGCATTGAAAATGAAGGAGGAAAAAAAACACATTTGGTTCATTAATAAACAAAATGTTGAAGTTTTAAAGCAAACAAATCATCACCGATTCAATAACAGTGAGTAAAAAGGGGGCAATTTCAGCCAGAATTACCCCCAAAGCTCCATCATTGACTTCCAAAGTGAAAGTGGAGCCAATATTCGCAGCCCCTATTTGGCTCTGATGTGATTTAAGTGCCCTGTAGGATGTGTAAAATGGGATTATGAATTTGCTGACAACACGGTGCACCAAGACACAGAGTCGAATTTGGCATGAAAGTCAATATTTTAATAAAATGGAGTCTGTTAAACTATAACCTTCAATTAGAATTAAATTAACCTCTATTTTCCTCTTCTTATAGAGAGAGTAACGAGTCAATAAAACACACATATGTAAATCTACATATATTACATTACAATTACACACTATATTATATTTCTTTATCAGTCAGAGCATTGAAATAACAGCCCTTCTAACTAAATTAATTTCAATATTGATTCATCAGATGATTATTCTCTCAATTAATTACAGTAATTAGTTGTTTGCTATAAAATGTCTGCTTGTTTTGTCCAACCACAAGACATTCAATGTGATATCACTGACGATAGGCACAAAATCCTCACAAATGAGAAGCCGGTGACTAAATTTGGTGTTTGTCCTTGAAGAAACCCTCAACGAATTGGACATTTATGCCTAACATTGACTAGAAGACTTTGAAAAGACTTCCTTAGTCACACATTTTAAGATTTTGTAAGGTCACTATTAGCAGGCAGGAATACTTCTAGATTCCTTTTGAGATTAACATCCATCCTGCTTAAAATATTACGCCAAACTCCCTAAAAAAGAAAAATAACAAAGTAAGAATTAATTTTGTGTCTGAAAAAACAAATAACTCTTGAAACACAAAATGAAAGGTATCATTTGTCGACAGTATTCTTATCAATTTGGGATCAGTGTACTTCATACAGATAAGCTATATTTGGATGCAAACTTTAAATTTTGGAATTTGTCACCTTAATTTGCTGTTTCCATTGGTTAGCTGCACTACCTAAGTAGGGGGAGCCTGTGGGAATTAAAGGTAAACCCTTTCCAAAATTAAGATGTCTTACAAACATAAGTGCTTGTTGGTGGATCAGACTGTAATGATTTAGTACAAAATTGGGACTCAAATCCAAATCTTTACTTAGGAGTTCAGGGGTCATACACGCAAAGGCAGAAAAATAATCACACAAAAAGCAAAGTCCATAACTCTCGTGATTTTATTCCAACATTGGAAATTTTTCCGCTGCAGTGAAATCTCTTGAAAAGTTGTTTGGTGAAAGGCCAGAATTAATCAATCATCAAAACAGAACTGAAGGACTTTCAGCTCCAAAATGAATTACACATCTAAATAAAATGGCTTCAACTGAATAATTAAGGAACTAAATAATTAAAAAATATATATATATATACCTGAACATTTTAAGCTTAAAAAAATCATACACAGAAATCTCAGTCAGTGATACCATGGTGTTTTAATGCTGGGTAAACTTCAGCGACATCATCACTCAAACAACCACCACCCACCCACACAACACAGAAGAATAACCATCAAAATCAATTTGAAGAAGAGCAGCATCAATTCAGGCTTTAGTTCCCCATAAAATAACCCTTTTCCCATCTAATTTCTATCAATTTAACACATTTTACTGTGACACAGTGTGAATTTCAGTCAGCCTGTTAAGATGACTAACCGTTGCTCAGCAAACACAAAGACGGGTAATGAGAGGGTCGTGGGTTTGCCTGCAGTGATTGGCTCAAGGCCAGCGGCTCCTGGCATCAATAACAGAGCTAGCGGGAGCGCTGATGAGGTTTTCAGCGGGATCATCAACAGGTGGCAGGACGCCCGTTTGGTGGCAGCTCTGTGCAGTTGAGCAGAGCGACTTCAAAGTCCTACTGTTGTTTGTCTGTCTGTCTGTCTGTCAGTCAAACCCAGAGGAGCAGGAGGTCTCAGCTCAGTGTCCAAATTAAGTCTTACTCCCGTGGCCCATGACACACTGGCACACCACTGACAGTCTCCAGGTCCCAGAGTGGGTGCACTTTGACAGAAGAAACTAGCAGCAATGAGTCACTGCATGTGCATGTGTGTGTGTGTGTGTGTGTGTGTGTGTGTGTGTGTGTGCACTTTTGTATTTCTATATCAGAGGGTAATACTAAGAAAGAAAGACAGCTGGATTCACACAGGAAACAGGAGCGTATACGCAGAATAAAAAATAAAATTGAATTGAATCCATTTGCAGCAGAAAGTCTGACAATCCTGCATTTATCTTCACTGACAGGCAAATATGTGATATGTGATAACATTGTTAAATATATCGCGACAATCATATTACGTACAATAAAAAGATGTTAAAGTGTGCTCAGTCCTGCTTCTCTGCTGTTTTAGAAATGCTGCTAAAATACAATAAATTTCTTGTTGAGTTTTAAAAAATGAATTCAGTCACTAGAAAAATGTTCACATTGAACCTGTCTGCAAACCACGGATACCTTACATTTATACGTTCATACATTGGTACATTTTGTTGTCTTAAAACGCCCATGTTTGGTGGCACAAAAGACACTGGAAAATGCTGCAATGTGTTGGTAATAAAACATTGTATGAAACATGCAAATGTAACTATTCGTAGTTTCCGGAACCGAACAACAGGAACATTTTCTTTTAATTTAGATTTTTTTTAAATTATTGTTCAGGGCATTTTTGCTGTTATTGGACAGGATAGCGTCAGAGTGAAAGAGGGAAAGAGAGATGGGATGACATGCACCAAAAGGCAGCAGGCTGGAATCAAAACTGTAGAACCTGCTGTGCCAAAGACATAGCCCTTGTACACGGGGCAACAACTTTACCAGGTGAGCTAGTGGGCGAACTATTTGGACATGTTCTTGTTCTTGTTGTTGTTGATGACTTTTTGTTTGTTTACTGAGCAAACTGAACAGTGAACTAAACACAAAAAGCACCAATAAAAAACTGGACATAGCCAGGCTAGCTGTTCCCCCGCTTCCACTTTTATGCTAAGCTAGGCTAACCACATCCTAACTGTAGCTCGTTTACAGACATGACATTGATATTCATCTTCACAACCTACTCCCAGAAAGTAAGTGTAAAGCAAATTTTCTAAAATCTCAAACTAGTCCTTTAAAATATATTTAGAATCCACCACAGCTTCACAATCTGTGAACAGAATAGTTACATTTTAGGGTGCAGTTTTCTATACTTTCTATCAACTAACTCAAAAAATCCCTGAGTGCAATAACCCAGTCTTTCATGATGTGTTTATTGTGCGAGCTGACACCTCAATGATAATTAAGAGTAACTATATAGCATACAGTGCAGCCCTAACTAACACACATGAAAATGCAGCATCCCCTTGCTGGCTGTCCAGTACCCTTCACCCTGCATTGCTTTGCGCTCTTTGACAATTTATCTACAGTCAGTGTGTGTGGGTGTGTGTCTAATGCTTTCTGCGATTAGGATCATTCATCCATGTGCGTGGGTGTGTGTTTGCACTTTTTGTAACATGGGCTGTGGACAATTCATCTACATTAGCAAGAGATTAACCTGCTCACCTAACACATCCATCACTCGCACACACACACACACACACACACACACACACACACACACACACACACACACACACACACACACACACAAACACTGCCTTAGGCAAGGGCAGTGGAGAAACACATTGATATACACATGCAAATATGCAAAACACTGTGGTGCAGTGCAGCTACAATCATATAAACACTCTCAAAATCAGGAAATGTACTTAAATATTGTAAATTTAAAGCCCCATTATGTAGAAATCCAGTTCAGTGCGCTTTAGCGGCCACTAAAGCCACTAGAGCAAGTACAAGCGCAACAGCACTGTCGTAAAACACACAGAGCGCTGTTGCCGGCTGAGACGTCGCCTCCCACTCAGAAACACCGTGTATTTGTTTGCAACCTGAGACTTACAAAGCTCTAAATACAAAGAGGAGCAATGTCGACCGACAAGGTACAGTAATAATACCGGATTTGGCCACAGATATGACTTTCCTAGCATTTTTAGCCTGTTATTGGCATAATGTTTGCATGTGGAGCATGTTAGTATGTAAACAAAATGTTGGCTTGATGTCTGAATGGGGTTATGGTTGAAACAATAACGTTTTGGTAACTATATATAGTGACTGTGACTACACACGATAACAGAGCCAACAAAAACAATGTGTGACAAATTAAAAAAGGCATGAAAACGAGCATATAACTCACCTCTCAATCAGCAACATAGCCATCTCGGCGTCAGACTTGCAGCCCTCTTTTTCCATTAGCTCTCTCCAACATGAAAAAGCCGGTCCTATATTAACTCTGGTCTCTCTTTTTTTATTCCTGGCATCCTCCGACATCGTCCTCTTGCATCTCTTAGCCTCAGCCATCTTTCTAAACACTAACTAGCCGGGCTAGCCGGCTTCTCTTTATCCAAGAGCTCCGTGTGTGCCGTAAAGCAGAACGTACTTCTCGCGAGAGAGCCGCGTCCCGGTGCCAAAAGTTACGTAGTCTAAATGCAGGCCACCGGGGCCGCTCTGTGGGAATGGGAGAGGTGCCATTCTCTCTGTAATAATCCAGCACACCAATAGATAGACTTTGAAACTGATATTTTAAGGTGAAAATACTACATAGTATTGCTTTAAAGCACACCATCCAGCAATCTGTGTACAAGACAAGCAGAGAAGCATGAGAAGACAGATTGCCCAGGCCCAACCCAAACACCAGAAACAATGCTGGCATTGTACATTTTTGCAAACCCCAGATATGTTACATTTGCCTGTTATTATGCAGCACATACCTTGAAACTTTAGGTTTCAACAGCACTTTGGTAAACATGTGGTTTAGGCATAATAATCACTTGACAGTGGTTTGGATCATGTTTTGGCTTAAAATACCCAGTTTGGGGGCAAAATCCCCGCTAGAAAGCCAGTGATGTTTCAGTAAAAACAAACACTTTTCATGGCACTATCCTCGCTGCAAAACATCTACTTTGGGGGTGAAAAGGCTGCTGGAAACACAGCTGTGAGTTGCTAAAAAACAACCGGTTTTGTTGCGTTTTGTCTCAAATGGTGGTCCGCAGTAGTCTGCAGCGTGCCAGGCGTTTTGCCAGGTGGTCACACCATCCACCATCCCCTCCTCTCCATGATGGCAAAGTCAGCTCGTATACTGAGTCACATTAGAAACATTGATATGATGTTATTCATGGTTTGCAGAAATGTACAAAGCCAACATTTTCCTCTGGTAACTGGGCTGTCAGGCCCATTTGACAAATATTTCACTATTTATTGATCCAATTGTGAAAAAAAGTCACATAAACAGTTTAAGTTACTTTTTTGTTCACTTTTATGTGTTGAAAGGCAGAAATTTGCTTCATGAGCCACTAGACAACACTGTGACTGTACAGATACTGCACACAAGCTCAACACTGACAAGCATGCAGAAGTACAAATCTATATCATCACTTTCTGAGGGTCTGATCTTACTTTAGCCAACTGCCTACATCTGGGCACCCTGATGGCCTATAGGATTTAGGCGCTGACAGTGTAAACACACCCGAGCAGAGGAACTTTGCTGCATTTTAATTTCCACCTCCCTTTCCTCTCATTTCCTGTCAGCTCTCTACTGTCTGATAAAGGAATACAAATGCTTAAAATGATGTATAATATATTTCAATCAATCGACAACTATACCAGACTCATCTGAACAATTTAAATCACAAAACTCTCTGAATTCTGTCACAAACCTCTCTCAGTCCTTGGATTTGTTTTGAAGCGCTAAAACCACTGTAGCTTTTATAAGCATGCTGATTCAAAGTGAAGCACACGCCAAAAATTGCCTGCTGCAAATCATGTGTTCCTATAATGTCAACATACCAATAACATTTTACAGCTGCATTAAATGAAACTCCAGCTGTTTGCTCGGGATAGCTGCACTAATGCAAAGCTACCATATGACTGGGTTAAGGGTGGGTGTTTGGGTGTTAAAGAACTTTTACAAAGTATTTTCTTTTGTTTGTCACAGAGCAAAGCGGTGATCAGTGACCCGTTACATCCTTATTTATTATCTGATCTAAACACAAGATGCATCATCTTGAAGATCTGCACTGATTGTGTTTATCATCGAACAAAACAAAAGAGAAACTTTACATCTGAGCACACAAACACGCATCGACACACACATAAATCTTTGTCCCTCTGCGACAACAGGAGAATAAATATCACGTTAGATAAAATTGAATCAGAGGGTCGATACCCTTTAAAAGTTAAAATCCAGTTTTTATAGTCCAGTAAATCAGATATGTAAAATCTTGTTGTAAAAACAGTCTTGAAAATAGAATCGAGTGAGAAAGAGCCTGTCGCTGACGAAAAAGATGACACCTCTGGAGTTGCGAAAACTTTTAGCCACCAAAGAATTGACTTTAGAAATGACAGGATGTCGTGTTATAAGGATTAAAATCAACCAAATATGTAGTGAAATAAAATCTGAACATAAATCAGAGTGTAAAGAGAACGCAGCAGTGACGGAAATTGGATAAAATGAACCTTGAAATCCTTTAATAAGTAAAATCTATGTAGCCTTGAAACAGTTCCACATTAAACAGCATGCTAATGGACTCAGACTTTGTAAATATGCAAAATACCAAGACTTAACACAAAAACTATCACCTGAACATTAATTTAAAACCAGCTAGACTAAAGTTGTATTTACAAGAATGCAGACAAAGAAGGACAGAAGCACAGCATGGATCAATGCTAATGATGTCCACATTCACACACACCCTCTCTCTATACCTTCCTCTCTTCATCCCCCCCCTCAAACATATAGAGACACACATTTCCTCTGTTTCTCTCTCTTTGTGAAAACCATAACTCTTTCTCCATTTCATGTAGAAAGCAGAAACAGAAATTCAATTTAGCAGCCTGATTGGCTGAGTCGCCTTTGGGAGAAAGACAGTCCGGGAGGAAAAGAAAAGAGAGAACGTAAGCGAGAGAAGGGATGAAAAAAAATTAAGAAATAGAGAGAGAGAAGAAGTTAGCAAAGCAAGAAAGAAAGATGGAGGAATCCGGACTGGAAAGGCAAGGAGGAAAAGAGAGGGAGGCCGAGAAGGGAGAGAGGAGACGAGGTATGAAGGAAAGTAGTGAGGAGGAGAGACAAGAAATGATGCAGAGAAGGAGTGACGGGCCGAGGGAGCGAGGGATGGAGGGATTAAGGGACTAAGGGAGTACACAGAGAGTGAACGAAGAAGGAGAGAAAGACAGAGAGGCATTGTGCTGTGTGGCAGCCCCCAGTTGCTGTTTGCTTTGGTTGCCGCGGCAACCGCGAGCAAGTGAGGGCTGATAAGTTAACCAGATG
>NC_065527.1:21030767-21118267 GCF_006386435.1 Epinephelus moara
AAAATTACATCAAAGAGACACAAAATATCCAAAAAAAGACACAAAATTACATCAAAGAGACAGAATATCCTAAAAAGACACAAAATTACATCAAAGAGACACAAAATATCCAAAAAAAGACACAAAATTACATCAAAGAGACACAAAATATCCAAAAAAGATACAAAATTACATCAAAGAGACACAAACTATCTAAAAAGACACAAAATTACGTCAGAGACACAAAATATCCCAGAAGGACACAAAATTACATCTAAGAGACACAAAACAACATCTGTTGCATCTTGAAAATTAAGTTTGACTGAACTGGTGGTATGAATCTTGTCATCTAACCCCCAGCTCGAAAGCAAAGAAACATATTTCCCAAAAATGTGGAACTTTTCCTTTAAACATTTGGCTCACTTCTCAGATTAAAATAATAAACAAATGACATTTTAAAGGGAACTTTTACTGTCTTGTGGTGCATGGTTGATGTGCATCCTGCTCCTATTACACAAACAGCTCATTCTGCAGTGAAGTTATTTCTGTTACCACTGGCTGTACTTTTAAAGTGACTGTATGCGATGCTGCTTGGAACAAGTGATTGTTATTAATTCACTTTTAAAAAGCAGGTTTTATGCATGTTATTTTTGCTTACACTTGATTAGCTGCCTAAGACATAAATATGCAGGGAAAAGCCTTTTGAGCAGTCGGTCTGTGATCTTCAAACATAACTCATGTTGCTGCTGTGCAGTTGTATTATTAGTGCCATGTAGACCTACACACACACATATACACAAACATACAGGGAGAAAGTGGTGGTGGTGCCAGATCATAATGAGGATTTAATTCCTGCCCCTGGCTCTTGGCGTGCTCAAGACACTTTCTCCTTGTCTTTTTTTTCTTTCTTCTCACATTCACACTCAAACACCTACACAAACACCTGCACTGGTCTCAGTCTGGCAGAGGCCTTTGATGAAAAATGATTGAAGCCTGTTACTTGGTTTGATGAAACCAACCCAACATGTACAAGTAAGAAGATGGATGCTGTTGATCTCACATCTAAAGTTGACTGAAAAAACAGGTTCAGGAGCCATTAAATTCATGGAAAACTTTTTAAGAGGATAGAAAATAGAGAAGATTCATCAGTTTATTTAACTGTAGTACAACAATTTGCTTTTAATAGCTCTGTTTATAGTAGTTTAAATAGTCCACATTTAATCAATGCTTTTTTAGATGCATTTCATTATCTTTTTGTCTCACTTGATATCAGCCCACATCTGCAGAGATTTTTAAGGCTATTTTGCACTCCACCTACTATCCATTCTGTTAAATCTGTTTGCCAAATTAACAAACAAAATTTCATAGATGATTCATTCCAGAAAGTTTTAATAATTTGAACAGATCTGCTCAGCTTTTGTGTTGATTATGAAACGAGTGATGCATCTTTTTAAACACAGACATTTGGAAACAATTTTGTTGTTGTTGAATGAAACAAACTAAACTAAAATAAAATACGAAATTAAGGAAAAGGAGTTATTTTAACAGCTGGAAGCCGTGGATGTTATTTGACAGCAACTCATTTTGTTTGATTTAAACCAAAAACACATTTTTCGGTACATGAAAATAACTTGAATTTCATGCCAAATTATGAATTCACTGTGGTGTGATGAAGAGCCTGGATGTGAACTCCCAGCGAGCTTACGTCAATCCTCTCGTGACGGCTCTGTCTTCCCCTCAGGTCCAAAAAATTTCCCCAAAAGACTTGATTGCACCAAATGCTTTTACAGATAATGATGTAAGTCCTTAATTTGTGTGTGTGTATGTATGATCTCTGTGGGCATTGTAATGCATGTTTCTCATATCATGGGTACCAAACACTTGGTTCAAACATATCAGGTTCTTTGCACCTTGTACTGCGGTTGTACTGAGACGTGTTCGACCTCAACATGAAGCTGATTTTGTCTATGAGGTAAAACAATGAATAAATGATGAAGAAAACACTTGCGGTTACGGTGTGAAAGTTCATTCTTGACCTTGGAAACAATGGTTTGCTTAAAAAAAAAAAAAAAAAAAAAAGAATAAATAAAAAAAGAATCAAACTCAATGTCCACTTGCTTTCTTTGGAGCTATTTGTCACATATCTAACTCAACAAACCTGCTCAAACAGTTGGGAGGATTTCGCAGCTCTTGCTTTGTTTATGAGGATGCCCATGTTTTGGATGGTTGTACACCAATGCACATTTACACTAAGGCTGTGCAATTAATTGTCTGGTGATCGTGATTATGATTTTGAGGTCAAACGATTTCAAAATTAATTATTATTACTGTCTGGAATTGTTGAGTGTTTCTTACAACAACAAAAAAAAAATTAAGTTTTACTTTGGCTGATTTTATTTTCCAGCTCTATATTATTCATTAGCCATTTTAGAGATACTGCAAGAGTGCACTACAACAGTTGGTGTTCCATTTGTCTTATTTTCTACTATTTGCAGTTTTGCACATTAGAACTAAGTTTTTAGTATTTTTGAAAGGCATTTTGAAAGTTATCAGGGAAAATTTCAAATGTGGCAGTGCACTGAGCGAAATGAGCAAATTTGTTGTACTATTTGCACAAGACCATAGGCCTTTATTTTGTGTTTGGGCTTTTTTTTTTTTTTTTTTAAGTAGACTCATCTATGTTTACTAGAACAAGCATTTGAGAACCTCCTTGTACTTCGAAATGTCCTCTGTTACAAAGTTTTTGGGCAATAAATAATAAATACAGCATGTTTTCAAAGTCAAAACATAATCGTTTGCATAATCGCTAAATTTCAATTTTGACCAAAATAATTGGGATTATGATTTTTTCCATAATCGAGCAGCCCTAATTTACACACAGTTATGCATTTTCGAGCTGAAACAATTAGCCGATCAACAGAAAATTTATTGAGAGATATTTTAATAATCAATTAATTATTTAAGCAAAAATAGTATTCATGGGGCATCGGTGGCTTAATGGATAGAGCAGGCGCCCCATATACAAGGCTGTTGCCGCAGCGGCCCCAGTTCAAGTCCAGCCTGTGGTCCCCTGCTGCATCTCACCCCCCCCCCCCCCCACACACACACACACACACTTGGCTGTCCTGTCTATTAAAGGCAAAATGCCCCCCCCAAAAAAAAGTATTCATATCCCGGTTGCAGCACCTCAAGTATGAAGACTTCTTCTTACACAGAGATCTCTCAGCAGGGCCGCAACAGAGACCCCTTTTTTGCGGAGGCTTTGCCATTTCGTAGACCAAATTACTGTGACATCATGGTGGGTAGACACCTGGCGTTTTTTTTAATTGTAGAGATATGTGACATTGACAAATTTCTTTATTTCTGTGGTCAGTTTTAGCTCTAACTTTAACGTTCAAACATATATAGTTAAACACTGTGATCTGACCTATCTGACGTCTTTGCTGTGCTTATTTTATATATTGCGTTGCTTTGTTAGCATCTTTGATAAACAAATCTACCAGCACGGAAGCTAAGCAATGTACTGCTGTGGATGGGTGCCGTAGAAAAATTGATTTTAGCCACCTAAAAAAATCAGTTATCAGTTTAAGTGTACGCTATATGTAGAATATTTTCACAGCTTCACCGTACACACTGGCAGCAGTAGACCAGCAGCTGCAGTGTTCTGTCATGACTGTTTTTGTCAGTGGAGTCTGGTGGCTTTAAGATAACAGCTTCGGTTGCCTGTCAGACAGGGCTGTCTCACAGCAAAGTAAATATATATATTCCAGAAGCAAAAGAGGTGTAACAGGTATGACTATTTGACGCTGTTACTACCGCTGCTGTTGGCTTAAAGGCGAGATGACGCCGTCTGCCCCATTCCCTGATCATACTTTTTTATACAGAATGCCGAGGCGGAATAACAGCTTGACATTCCTGCCATGAACAGGCTGTGTAAAAGAGGCTTTAGCCCCACATGATTGACCTTGACCTCTAGAAAATTATAATAGGCATAATATAATTTGTTTTTTTTTGCCATTTTATGGAAAAACAGATTGATGGACGATGAAATTAGCTGCAGTCTTAATGCATGTAAAGTAATTCTGAAAAGTCTGTGTGTTTCTGTCACTATGCAGTTCTAAAGGAAAATAAAACAAGGTTTTCCTTTGTGTCTATTTGTACTGTACAGCTGTTGTCTTTTTCATAGGCTCTGTTAAACTGGCCTCCTTGGAGAAATTAGGTCAGAAATCTGTTTTGTGTGTGTGTGTGTGTGTGTGTGTGTGTGTGTGTGTGTGTGGCAAGGACAAGGCTGCGCATCTGTCCGTCTGACCTCCAGGGAGATGACTAGATATAGAGAGCAAATCAGAGACATGAGGTGAGGCAGAAAGGCGAGGGTTAAAGAGGAGCGAGGGATGAGATGAGGGAAAGATTCACACTGTAGAGAAACACATCTGGTGGATGTATTGGAGGTAGACGAGGTCCTCAAGAACACGGATTTAAGCGCAGTCCCTTGAGGATTTCTAATGAGCTGTAGTGGAGGTGAGCGTAGGTCGGATCAGAGTTGAGAGCAGATGTGGAAAGGGGTGTTTGAATTCATGCACGGAGCTGTCTGGAGGTGTTATGGTCCTAATTTCAACACTAAATGATGGCCGCGGTTCCTCAGCACACACACACTGACACACACTGTTCTCTGAACCACCATGTCGGCACTCGACCCCAAACAGCACTTTAGATTTTTACATCTGTTGGTAAATGAAACCTTTGATTCTGGCTTTCTGTGAGGTTGCATAAGCCCAGCAACAATGTGTGTATACGTGTGTGTGTGTGTGTGTGTGTGTGTGTGTGTGTGTGTGTGTGTGTACTTTAGCTTAGAGCACACAATTGAAGAACACAAAGGAACAGAGTGGAGTTTGGTAAAGAAAGTACTGTATGTGAGTGTGTGCAAGCAGAATAAAGTACTGCGTATCTGTGTGTGTCAAACATTGGGCACGCTGGGGACAACAGCTGCTCCAGGGGTCTGTCTGATGTTTTTTTTCCCTGGTGACACACACACATTCACACACATGCATGCACTCACACAACCTCAGTGCCACCAAAAACAGCAGCAGCAGCACCTCGACTTTCACTGCTGACTTTAATTTTAATCCATTCGTCGAACTCAGTTGTACAAACAAAATAAGCTGCATGTTGCCTGTTTTGTGCGTGTTATGAACTGATTGAGTTGATCTCGTCCCTGTGGTTTGTGGCCCTGGAACTCTGCCAGACCTTTAATTAATAGGCTTCATGCTAATGTTTCAAAAATGCATGAAAATCAATGGTAATTAACTTGAGAAAAGTGACATTTGGGATGATCACGGCATGCACTAAAGCCAGACACTGATTAACTGAAATGTATCAAATTAAGATCTCTTTTGCTTCTTAAGAAACAGACGGGACACGGAGCTTCCTAGGAACTCATATCCGTGAGAAAATATTCTACACCTATGTTCATGAGTTACCGTAATTACTAATTATTAATTAATGTTGCGGCTGGTTTGGTCTGTTGATTTTGATCTTTTGCCCAAAGTAAAGCTCATGAAGGCTTTATCGAAATTAAAGAGGTCCTATTATGCTCATTTTCAGGTTCGTACTTGTATTTTAGGTTTCTACTAGAAAAATGTTTACATGCTTAAATGTTCAAAAAAACACTTAATTTTCCTCATGCTGTCTGTGCTGGAACACCTGTGTACACCCTCTACCTGAGACGCTCCCTTTTAGCGTCTGTCTCTTTAAGCCCCCTCCTGAAAAAGCCAAGTGTGCTCTGACTGGCCAACATGTCTGGGTCTTCTGTATCTCAGTGTCTCTGCCAGTGTTGCCAACTTGGCAACTTTCTCGCTATATTTAGCGGCTTTTCAGACCGTCTTTGTGACTTACTTTCTAAAAAGTGACTAGCGACAAATTTAGCGACTACAGGAAAATGGAAAAAAAATAGAGAAATAATTAATTCCTATGCATGATGCTCAGTGTAATTGCAGCCCACGGCCCTACCACCATCAGCATGGGGACTCTCCCCCTTCTCTATTTTTGTGCTGTGCAGTAGATGTGGGACAGGCAGGGGAGAGGAAATACCGCTTACTGTTAGAGTTCAGTTGCAGTGAATTTCTATGGTTACAATTACGTTCTTACTCTGTGGATTGGAAGCTTGAGAAGGTGGTGCACTATAGTGTACACTGCACAGCTCTTATACCAATCAAATATTTTGTTGATTATTTCTGTATTGAATCTAATTAAGGGAAGTTTTAATTCTTTCATTAATGCACAATTATGTCACAAATATGCGAATGAGTGTTTGACATCATCTGGCGACTTATAGCGACTTTGGAAGCTAACGCTAGCTTCTTTTATCGGAAGAGAGTTGGCGACACTGGTGTCTGCACTGTCATAGCAGCTGGGAATAACTGTAACACAGTATAGCAGCACTTTCTGCTGTGAAACATTATCAATCAAAGGTTCTAAACACAAACTGACATGCATTAGCATGTAGCCTCATGCAGTGTATGTAATGTAAACACTTGCAGTAGCATGCCTGGAGCAGATGACCATATAAAAAAACCTGTCATGAGGTGACGTCAGCTTGTATTCAGCTCTCAGGGATTACTTTTACTTACGTTAACCTCATTATTTGAAATTTTGGCCACATTTTCTATCAACATCCGATATTGTAACATTATACTGTATATATGAATGAAAATAAGGAAGAGCACATCAGGTTTCCTCTAAGTAAAAAGTTTAGGAAATTGTATCCCAGAAAAGAAAGGGAGAATTGAGGCCTGCTGGTGGGCTGGAACCAATCCCACTTGACATTGGGTGAGAGGCAGGGTACACCCTGGACAGGTCGCCAGACCATCACAGGGCTGACACATAGAGACAGACAACCATTCACACTCACATTCACACCTACAGGCAATTTAAAGGCACCAGTTGACCTAACCTGCATGTCTTTGGATTGTGGGAGGAGGCTGGTGAATCTGGAAAAAAAACTATGCTAAAACTACCCCAGTAGGCTGTTTGTTTGAACCTGGAAGCCTCTGTGAGGGGAAAGTGATAACCACTGCACCGTCATGCCGCAGCATGTGTCGTCAAAATAACCTGATCATCGTAATGTTTGACTATTCACATTTTCACCAAAACTTTTAAAAATAAATCAGTACTGACTTTTTTTGTCACGAAGTAATTGTTTTTCCAGTGATATGTTATTTCTACATGCTAACTGCTGACTCATTTTTTGTGTTTGTGTCTAAACACATATGTGTCATACCATCACCTTTTAAATTCATATGT
This sequence comes from Epinephelus moara, assembly GCF_006386435.1. Lineage (NCBI taxonomy): Eukaryota > Metazoa > Chordata > Actinopteri > Perciformes > Serranidae > Epinephelus > Epinephelus moara. The sequence goes on from NC_065527.1 coordinate 21,038,046, forward strand.
TGAACAGCAGACACATTATCAATCATTTTAAGTCATGTCTCTGACCACCTGATGAATTTAAGTCCAATACTCTCTCACCCTTTAGCTTTATTTTTGCTCTCCATCAACTCCTGAGGGGATTATCCAGCTCTTTAGCTGCTAAATGGTCAACTATGTTCACCAGCTTGTTGCTAACTTTGTCTGTTGTTTGGTGCTGGGCAGGTAGCATACAGTTTATCAGAGCTTTTTTGTGCTAGCTGCCTAAAACAACACAGATGAATGAAGTGAAAGTGAACCAAAACAGTAAAATTTCAGGACATAAAATCAAACCAATGAGCTGAAAGAGGCTAAAACACTACATCGATCCGAGAGGAACAGAGTTATGTAACAGTTCTCTGTTGAGCTACCTGTTGTACATTATAAGTAGTGACTGGATCCATTGTTAATATACAAATATTGTTTGTAGATGATCCCATTAAGGTCACTTCTTATTCCTGATAAATGCTCCACTTTGGCTGAGTGAGAGTGTTGTACCTTCATCTCTCAGATCAGCATTGCAGAGAGCAGCAGTGCACTGATACACTTTAACATTTTGACCACATCACATTTAATTTACAGTGAAGCTGCATCAATCACAACGGCTTATGAGGCTGGATTTGCTCGTGTGGAGGCACAGCCAGACACTCCCATGCATACCACACACAAACTCTTTGTCTGCAGCCCTTTTCTCCCGCTCCATCCCTCCCTCCCACTCAGCCCTTCACTCTGTCATGGATCAGAGAACATGTCCCAAAGTGCTTTACAGGCAACACACGTGCAGCATGTCCCTGCATGCTGATGTGACTTTACAGCTTCACAGCAACCTTGTACAGTAGATGTGTGCGTGAACATCCGGCAGTGACTACATAGACTGTGTGAATGTTCACCGTGCACGCTCTGACACTGTGTGTGAATATTTCAAATGGAGCAACCTCCCATGTTACCTTGAACACTGGTGGGAATGAGATGTATGACCCAGTGCTTCCAGATTTAGATGCTGACTGGTGGGTAGAAAAAGGATGTTGAGAGAGTGAAATGATACATAAATCTTTTTAGAGAACATGAAGTAATGGCTGAGCCATCAAAGACGACTGGAAATGGTGGCATTAGGTAATCCTCCTCAATTGTTTATCACAAAATGTGCCTTATTTTTGTAGTTTTGGCTTTTAAGAAAACTAGAGCAGCAATGATTAGTCATTAAATAGATCATTCAATTGGCAGAAAATGAATTGGCAACTATTTTGATCATCTATTAATCTTGTAAGTCATTTTTCAAGCAAAAATGTGATATTTCCAGGTTGTAAAATGTAAGGATTTGCTGCTTTCTTTGGTCTTACATTACGGCCAATTTTGTATTTTAAGGTTTGAAAATGTTGGTTGGACAAAACAAGACAGTCGATGACGTTGGTTTAGGCCCTAGGTTATTGAAACAGGCTTTTCTCACAGTTTTCTAATGTTTTGTACACCAAACGATTAACCGAGAGAATAATTTACAGATTAAAGGGTAACTTTTGATGTTCTTGAACTTTTTGGTTTTCAACCTGGACCCTATTTTCCCATATTTTGTGTTTCCACCAAGGCAGCAGTGAATGTAACCACTCAGAACATTTGGCACCGTCAATTAACGTCCTCAAAAAGTGCTTGTTTTTGCCACTGACATGCTCAGATTATCATTCTAAGTGTCTGACATTACAGAAAGGATCTCTACTATGATAGACCTTTTGTTAAAGAGGAAAATCTTTTTGTTTTAACCAGAAACAACTTTGAAATCACCATTGCTAAACCCACCATACTCCATTTAAATCTAAGATGATTTTAGCCTGTATAGAGCCAGAACATTTTCACATCTAACTGAGTGAATTAAAAGTTTATTTCAACCAAACCAGAGTTGGGGATTGTTGGCACAGTGGAAAGACGAACCTAGGCGGTTTTTGTGAGTTTTATTTTGTTTCTGTTGACTTTAAATGAAGTGTGTTTTATGGTGATAAAATTACTGTTTATTTAAATGAAGTCTGGTGGGTTTGGCGATAGTGATTTCTTGGTTGTTTCTAGTTAAACAAAAAGGTTCCTTCTTTTTAACAAAAAGGTTTACCTCGACAGTGATCCTTTTCATAGTGTTATCAGACAAATAGAAAAACAATCTGAGCCTGTCAGTGGAAAAAACAAGCACTTTAAGTGGATGTAAATTCATGATGCCAAATGCCCCCAGTAGTTACATTGCAGCTTGTTTTGTCGTTGCCATCTGCAGCCCTCTTGCTTAATACTGGACCATTTTTTTGGAAAGTGATGTTCTCATTAGTCACTTAGACACAAAAAAAGGAAAATAGGGTCCGGTTGAAAAATACCGAAGCCATCCTTTAATTGGTAAGTTTTTAAAGTTGAATGTGCCATATTTCTTTCACCTTGTAACAAAGCACAGAAAGTACCATATTACTGTGAATGTCTGATAACCCCGGGGCCTCATTAGCCTAAACCCGGCCTGGTCCATACAGCTCTATTAATACCTAATACTCATTGCTCTGAATGTGTGTTTGGTGGGTGTCTTTGTGGACACATGGGACTGACCTCCTGTGCCTTTCACACATGACCTCTCGTCCTCTTAGTCCCGTGGCTCCCAATGGTCCCAACCTCTGCTGACCTCACCTCTGTTCCCATGGACACCAGAGGAATGAGGAAGAGCCCCGCTGAGTCTTGTGTCACACTGAGCAGGCTGAGATAGTTTGACTTTAAGGTTTTAACAGCCTTTACATTCTCTTTTAGACATCCTGTTAGGACAGTTGGAAAGTGGTGACAAGAGCCTTTCAGAAAGTCTGATAATGGAGCTCCACGTCACCTATTTTTTAACTCACCAGTTATTCACACTTTTCACAGCAGTTGGAAGAGCACATATTTTCTCCACATTTGTTTTTGTAGCCGGTGATGACCAGTTTCTCACCCCCACTCTTAAAGGTAGCCAGAGGCAAGTAGCTACTCACATGGGGGGTATTTAAGTTTGATTGTGAGCTCAGTATTTAAAAAAAATAGGGCCAATGAATACGAATGATGACAAACAACAAAGGATTCAGTGGTTCTTCACCAAAGTTGTATTCCTGGCAGTGTGGAGAAGGATGCGAACAGCACTTAGACCTTTATGTTCGGTTGTTGACGTTCTGGGACACCGTGTCAAGTTCTGCTTGTCACATGCATTGTCTTCTTTCAAGATACACTTCCGTTTTCACAGGAAATTAACGTTTACATACAGCCTCTTTCACAATAAACGCACTACGTTGGTACAACACTGCAAATTGACGTTTTTTTTTCCTTCAACATGCTTGGGTCTAGGCAACAAAAACATGTGGTCAGTTTTAGGAAACAGGGTTTAGCTTTAGAATCTTAAGGGACGCGAACACCGCTCTCTCGGGTGAAAGTCATGGTTTGTCTGACCCATCCACTACCCCTCCCATCCACCCCGCTCGGACTTTTGCCGCCTTAACTTTCGTCCTTGTCCCGCCGCGTTTCCCTCTGTTGCTGCAAGTCGCTGCCTAAGCATCAGATTTCAATGACTTCGGAGTGAGACTGGGCCCAATAACATTATAAGGATCCCCACAGAGAAAGACCTTGTTGTTATAGAGTAGGATCCTTTTTGTTTAACCAGAAACAGCTCCAAAATAATTTTGTCCAAACCCACCAGACCCAATTTCAATAAACAGCAATGTTATCATAGTAAAAGATACAATTCAAATTCCTTAGAAAAAAACAACAACTCCTTAACGCCGTCTTGGTTTGTATTTCCACTGTTCCAACAATCATCAACTCTGGTTTGTTTGAAATAAACCCTTAATCCACCCAGTTAGATGTGAAACTATGCTGGCTCTATACACATTACAATTCATTTTTATTTAAATGGAGTCTGGTGGATTTGCAGATGATGTTTTTGGGACATTTTCTGGATTTTATTCTTTAACTAAAAGGTCTTATCTCTGTAGGGATCCTTTCCATTATGTTGTCAGACACTTAGAATAATGGTCTGAGCCTGTCAGTGGCAAAAACAAGCAATTTTACTGTATGCCCAAGTGTTTACATTACAGCCTGCTTCACCACTGGCTGCACCAACAAAAGTTAACATCTAGTATTACTCACCAAAATGCATTGTGTGGATCCTTGAGGTTTTACAAAAGTGTTTATGAAAAACTCTGTATTTTAAATCCAGCATTGTCTACATCCGTGTTTACTAGCTTGCAGTCTCCTTCTTCCTTTGCTTTGCTGGCACATTGTTGCATATCTCAGTGTGTTACCACCACTTACTGATCAGTAGAATAGTGTTACACCAATGCTAGGAGTGTGTATCACTCACCCACGCATGCATGCATGTGCATCCTTGTGTGGGTGTAAGACAAACTGTATATTAGGTCATTGGTGCAAGAGATGAACAAAATGGGGACCAACAATGAGGTTGACGAGGTGTTGTCCAATATTCAGAGAGAGTTTTTTTTTTTTTTTTACCTTTAGGCTAAAAAGATTTATGTAGATTTATTTAAGAATGAAATAATGTATATTTGCCACAGCGCAATTCAATAAGCTAAACATGGCAGCTTCGATGGCAGGGTTTGGGGCATCTATGATCCTATTTACACTAACAGAAAAGGCTGGTAATCTGTATTTTTGTAGATTTAGTCCATATCAACAACAGGTCACAAATGTACAGCTTTAGTTTTAATGAAAGGGGCAGTAATTTGGATACACAAACAACAAGTGTTTGTAGAATCAATCATTGTTGGCTGAGTTTTGAGATTTGTTGAGAGTATTGCCTTATTGTTTAACAGCCACTGTGGTTGTATTCCATCTCTGTGCTACTTTAATGTACGACAATGAACATCCTATAAAGCTTTACAACAGATTCCTCTGTGAAATATTCACACGATCCTCGCTAATGTGTTGAAGAAATAATACGTTTAGTCACTCTTTACGGTATTTCCCAACTTGATGGTTTGTTGTATGAAAAACTTATTTTCCGACTGGTTTCATGTGGTTTCACAGCAGCTGATCTTTGCTGACTGATTTCACAGTTTGTCATTTGGTTAAAAGTTTCTTCCCTTTTCTGCGCTGACTAATTTAAGATGTGTCATAACTAAGTCCTGATGTCTTGTTAATCTTTCAAACTAGCTCTCAGTGGTTTGGACCCGCTCAGCCTTCATCCATTTTATCAACCTCGCATAATCTAATTTACTCACACACACACGCTCTGCAGAGAGGCTAACAAGAGATGGCGAGTAAATTTTATGCTCGAATTGGATCTGTCTGTGTCAAGCGAGTGCGCGCCGCTGAGAAGCACATCCTCGGAGGCTGTGACACAAGTTTTATGGCGGTAACGGATCAATCTGTCTTAAGTCACAGGGATCTATCTCATGTCCTTCATTTGAAAATGCCTGGCAGAAAAAAATGTGTAGAGCTGGCAAATGTCAACAAGCGTTCAGTGTGTGTCTGTGTGGGTGTTTGTGGGTGTACTTCTACCACAGTGAGGACCAACAGGGTGACTGAGTGTGCGTCTTTCTTCTGTGTGTGTGTGCGTGCGTGTGCATACGAGTGTGGGTGTGCTGTGAGAAATATGAATTTGTTGGTAAATGTCAAGAAGTTGGCAGTCTAATGGCTGAGCTGACAGATGATCCATAAAGCTATAAAGTGATTGGTTTGGAGATTCTCATTCATTCTAATGCAACTGTCATAGTGGAGCAGTGTGTGTGTGTGTGTAGTTTGTGTAAAATAGAGTGTATAGAGTGAAGTAGTGCGGTGGTATAGTTGCAATTTAATTACTTCTAGAATGGATTTGCTTGTTGCACGTTTGTTTGTCACTTTCTTGTTTCAGCTCTTCACACTAACTTCTGTTCAGCACGAGGATCACTGAAAAGATTTAGGGAGTGTGTTTGCAAATATCTGCAGAGATACAGCTTGTTCTGTTATGCACTTTATCATTAAAGAGGTATTTCACTGCTGGAAAGATGGTATTTTCATGAGACTGGGCTGTCTGCAATAGAGAGACAAAAATACTTTTGAAATTGGTGCTGCATAACCAGAAAACAGAGAAAAAATGCTGTAGCATGCGCCTTTGCTTAATGCCTGGTTCACACTACATGATATCGGCCCGATTATATCCCGATGCAGCGCCATACGGTGTCCGCATGGATCGTGAACGTCAATGAGTGTCGTACACAATAATCCATCGTTTTATCTCGTGTAATGTGTCATCATAGACAACAACCGACGCAATGTCTGGGACACCTCACGACTTTCCAACAGAAAGTCCAGCATGTTTGATTTTCTTTTTTTCATTCATGATTTCTCCCGTCACAGCCCTCACTTTGACCAATAGGAACACCGAGCGATCTGCTGCCATGGACAACTGTACGACAACAACACCCCAGCCTTTATGATATTTCCTCTAGTGACATTACCACACATAGTAAAAAGGGAAAAATGATGGCGTGAAACAGCAGAGGCACTTTATCAACCCGCTGAGTACTGCCATCAGCATCAAGCAAGCAAACAATGTTATTTCTTCATTTGAAATGGACTACATTATAAACAGGCCGTTATTTATTTATTATACCCTCTGTATTTTTATATTTTTACTTTTTATCCCGTTTGCTTTGATAAAGTTAATGCATCGCGCCGTCATTTCAAACTCAACACTTCCTGTTTCTGTATAAAATTAAAAGCCCCTTATAACTTCAGTTGAGAGAATCCCTTAATTTTCTAAATAGGCTTTTATTGTGAAACATTTTTGGAAGGTGCAGGCTCATAGAATTGGTCCAAATCCTCTTGGTATATTTTTCAGGCTTGGTTTACCTACCAGTTACATAAAAACATTTTATCACTGAACTCCTGTCATATCTGTTTACACAGATAGTTTTGCTTTTATTTGCCCAGGTTTAAAGATATCAGTCTGAGATTTCACAACATCTATAAAAAACTCCAGCAACAAAATTTCTTTCCAGAAACCTAATGTTTACTAACTACTGTCTACAGAAGAAAATACCCTATAAATCTGTTGACAGTTTGTTTTGTGGATTACCCAGAAACACACTGTTTATGGATTTTTTTTAAATGTCTCTTTAACATGCTGTGAGCACAACAAGCAAAACTCCACTTACCTAATTATATTGGCATGGTGGCAGAAATCTGAGAGGTTGATTTCTCAAAACTTGAGCGAGTAAAACCCAAACTATCTGCATGGGGAGATACCAGGAGAGGTAAGTGATGTAACATTAGTGTAACTACACACAAAGCCTCCACATTTGTCTCTATGCGTTATATTAAAGGTCCTCTGTGTAGGGTTTAAAGGCATCTGTTGTCAGAAATGGTATATGATATTACTAACTATATTTTTATTAGTTTACCATCACCTGAAAATAAGAACTGTTGTGTTTTCATTACCTCAGAGCTGGTTATATCCACATATTGAGCGGAGTCCGCCATGATGTTTCTACAGTTGCCAAGAACGGACAAACCAAACACTGGCTCTAGATGAGACCATTTGTGTTTTTGCATTGACCACCATAGTTCTCTATTCACTTGGCACACAGGAGAAATTTTAGTTCTGCAATCTCACTGCTAATTGTCTTCAAATCTTACACACTGGACCTTTAATACACATCCTATAGACTATTATTAGACTATTATAGACTAGACTACTATTTTTATAGTATTTTTTATACATTGTTTTGTAAATTGTTCTATTCTTTATGTACGTTTCTTGACTTTTGCAGTACTTGCTTTAATTTTATTTTCTCTTACTTTATTTATTGTTATCCACCAAACATCAAGACAAATCCTTGTGTGTGTGACACCAACTGAGCAGTAAACCTATTTCTGATTCTGAGACTGCACTGACCGTATAAATAGAGTCACCACTGGGCTCCACTCCAAAAAACTTGTGTTGTCCTTAAACTTAAGTTGCAGCTGTTTGCTGAGTCTAGAGAGTGTGCACTGTCTACTTCATAATCATATTTTTGGAAATGAAACCATGAAGGGAAGACAAAGCAGCAGGTGTAAAGTGACACTGGTGCTGCAGCCTAAAACTTGCATGTAGGCGGCTCTGCGGCGGTGACTGTTGACTGAAGCACCCTCGGCTTTCAGCGACTCTCTGAATGATTTAGCCTCTTTTTAAGGACAGCCCTGCTTAGTTAACATGGAAATAGCCCTAGAAAAGGTGAACAAATTACACCCCTGCCGCCAACATGGAGACGAGAGCTATGATCTACTTCCTAAACTTTTAAAATGAGGTCCACGCTCCATTAGACATCAAATGGCTGACCACGGTGGAGCACTTCAGGACGCAGGACTCATAATCGCTAAATATTCATCCATCCAACGAGGCGGAGAGAGGAGACGTGTCAAGGCTCAGAGCTGAAAGTTATTCACTGCTCCAGATCCTGAACAAGCAAAGGGCTGTAGTCCTTTATAAAGCCTTCAGGTGCTTCCAGTTTCAAGACTTTTACTCCTTTACAATCCACATTCAGCTACACCACAAAACAAATAATGTGTTTTGTGAGAGAGTAGCTCCAAATCTAATCTCTTGGTTCAGTAGTTATGCTACACTGGCCATGTAGCTGCATTACACCATGATGCTTCAGGCCTCGTCCTTTATTCTTGTTCAGGGCAGAGGCACTGCTGCAAGGACCGATTTACAGCTCCAGATGTTGGTGTCAGCACTGTCAACAAAACAGACAAGAGACAGCAGAGGATAAAAGGACATTAAACCACCTCGAGACAGGCCTCGATAAGATCTATCAGAATTGGTCTTTTTACTAGCAGCAGGCTGGTCACCAAGAGGAGGAAAAAATGCAAATCATTCCTTCTTCCCGAGCAAAGAAGTCACTGTTGTTATTGTACTAACAGGATTGTGTTTGTGTGTGTGTGTGTGTGTGTGTGTGTGTGTGTGTGATCCAAAGCCATAAGCCCATATCCATGACCACAGATTATGTTATAAATAAGTGTGTCTGAGCGCGTGCAAGTCGATGTTTGATTACGCTGTCACAACTTTGGACGTGACATTACGTTTCAATCTCATTCCTCTGCAGATCCGCTCTGAGCCGGAATTGACTATCAGCTTAAGTTGCCTTCCACCATATATTTAAATGTTTCTGTTTACGGCAGTTTGGGAAATGAAAACTGACAAAATATCCTCGTGCTGGAGGACAGAAACTCAAGAACACACACACGCGCGCGCGGTAATTCCCTCTCTCCTTCCTCCCACTATAAAGAGGGGTAGTTCTACAGTATCTGGCTGTCTATATAGTTTATATTGTCGTGTCTTCTCTTTTTCATCTATAGACTGTCAAAAAAAAGCAGATACACACAAACATCTACCATTAATCCCCATAAAAATGTATTAAAGGAACAGTTCAACATTCTGACAAATATGCGTATTCTTTGTTTCTGAGTGTTAGATGCAAAGTCTTTATGTCCAGTCTTTGTGCTAAGATAAACTTACCACAGAGAGACATGAGATTGATATCAACTCAACCCAGTCTCATTCCCAGCTTGTCAAATACTGTCACTTGGTCTGTGGATGCATGTCAACTTGTTATACTTTGTTTCCATCTTCAGTCTGACCCATGTATTCACTTGAATCTAAAGATATTTTAAGTCCATACTGATGTGTAGTCATGCCAACATACCTGGTTGGTCAAGGTTTTAAGAGCGGAGAGAAGCAAAGTAAAACAAATTATGATGTTGGGCGAAAATGAGACGACATGTTGATTTAAAACAGCCTCAATAGCAGCATCTATCCTGTCTTAAGCACTTGCCATTGTTGTTATTACTCCTCATTGATTTTGGCCCTCCATTTGACAACAGCTTGACAGTGGCATTAGTCCTGCCCATGGCACGGACTTGCTAATAATTGGTTGTTTTTTATTTTAACAAAGAAACCAGATGAATCGGTCAGCTCCGAGGAGTGGGTGAATTCAAAGGGCCGGACCCAGGTAAGGTCAGGGCCGTCAGCTGCAGATGCCAGCGCAGCAAGGTACCCTTTAGTGGCTGTATGAGACACACCAGGCGACAGTATTTTTTGACACTCCTAGCAACTGCCATATTATAAAGAGCGAGACAGTCCACCTAGAGAATATGTGGGGAAGTAGAGGGGTCAAACAACTCTGGACTTTCACTCTGAGACTGCTGTTTGTTTACCCTGTGAAACCAAAAAAGTTTTTTAGCACACTTCAGCAGGATTTATACTCGTGCGGTAGACCCTACACCGTAGCCTATGCATGTTGCGTACGCACGACGCCTACACCATCGTGAGGATTTATACTTGTGCAGTGGTGTGTCTGTGTCACTCTGCAGTTACACCTCCAAAACACTAGTTGGCGACAGGGTATCTGTGAAGTGCCGTAAAGTTTAGTTGATTCAAAACACAAACACTTCTCTTTATCTGGACACATTTTCCCCATCAATACAACATGCTAATGTTATTAGTACAAGCCTATGGCATTTTACATTGCATAAATAAGCCTAGCGGCAGGCGATCTTTTCCTCTTCTCATGTAAAACCAGGGACACAGCAACATTTAACAAAGATAACTTTACAAAATTCAGCTCTATTACGACTCTCAAAGTTCACTGACAAAACAACTGTCTTATACTCAACACGTTTTCCAAACAAATACAACATGCTAACATTAGTAGCCACAAGCCTATGGCATTTTACATTGTATAAAATAGCCTAGCGATGAGCGAAGATTTCCTCTGCTCATATGAAGCCAGGATAAATCCCGAAGTATAAATCCCTGAAGGATAAATTACACACAAGACTTAAAATGCTATTTTTGTGGAGGCTTTATTGTCTTCACAATTTATTGTTTCTTATCTGTGAAATAAAAGTAAATAAAAGATTTGTTTCCACTGAGGGAAATGGTTTCAGCTTACAAAAATAGACAGGAGGTCTGCGTCTCCGCGACATGTAGTTACAGCACTGGGGAGGTGCACCACGAGGCTCCATGTCAACGCCGTAGCTACTGTTTCCCAAAATATTGCTTTAAAACAGTATTTCATCTATTTGATGGTATATATAGTAGAAAAATAAAGGGGGTCAGCTTTTGTTTTATTACCAAAATAACACTTAAAAAAGGAAGACATTTGCTATGACAGCAGATTATTTAATAATAATGCTTTACAGGTTTATTATTTCAGAATAAACAAAGGGATCAGAGTCACATCCAAGCAAGGTTTCTGTGCATTAGCAAAACTCTACCTCATATTTTCACTTTTGAAAATATTATGATCATTTTCAAATGCCACGGAAGGATTTCTTTTGATGTCTTTTCTCAATTATACATATTCACTCTCCCACTCACTCACACCTCCTCTCCATCATTCCCTTTCATCTGTATCTCAGCTTTTCCTCTCTGACCCACCACTCATCCCTCCATCACCACCACATAACGCTGAGTAAATCAGCAGCCATTTAGTCCAGCCTGTTCGCTGATTCCAGCATGCTGGTTTACCAGGTAAACATAAAGATCATAGTGGACTGATGTGGCATTCTGAAAGGAACCAGATCCTATTACATGTGACCTCCGCTCCTCTCCCACTTCCCCTGCCGGCCGCCTCACATTCGACATTCATTCACCTGATACCATCGACCCTTACAGAGGGCCCAGGATTCGTTTGGTGTTAGTTTAGTCCAAGGAATCAGCAAACAGCACTGAGAGATCAATTCACTCTGAGTGTAATGACTATTGATTCTGTAGGAGCGGAGAGACAGAGGGAGTTGAATGTATTTAGATAGAATAATGCTTTGCTCTCTCACGCTACGCTGAGCTTCTTCGCTGCTGTTGGGTGAACTGGCAGAGGGCTGGATGTGCATCTCAAGTACACACACACACACACACACGCACACACACGCACACAGGTTAAGTCTGATTTATGGTCCTGCGTTAAATCAACAACGTCGCGACGTCGTAGGGTACGTGGCTACGCAGAAGGCTCGCCGTAGCCCCCGGCGTAGCCTGACGTGCACCTCCCCAAAAATGTAACTACACGTCGAGGCGACGCAGACCCAGCGCAGACCGAGAGGGCTGTGATTGGTTTGCTTGGTAGCAACGCATTTCCGGTTCCGTATTTCCAGATTGCACCATCCCCGCCATCTTTAAACATCTTCTGTTGCGATGTAGATGTTGCAGTATGAAGGCCCATTTATGCTCAACGTTCAATACGGATACGGATGGAGCCGTCTGTCTGTGCTCTGTGTTCATTTCTCTGTGACCGGAAAAGCCGGGAGCTAAACAAAGAATCAACTAGAGACGACGATAACCATTCAGGAAAGGAACGCAGCCTCCTACCGCTCTGGCGGTGAATTGCACCGCGACGAAATGGAGTGACGGAGAAGTTTGAAGGGTTCACGACGGCGTCACGGCAACAACGTAGGTACGTCGTAGGTACGCCGCAGGACCATAAATCAGGCTTTACATGTACATGCATGTGAGTCAGTCTACAAAGACCAAAGACCAAAAACTTCCTTTGCACTTCGAGAGGCACATATAACATGCAACTGGTGTGCAGGTATAAAGATGGACCTTACTGCTTTAGACACACTGTACACATTCATCTGTTTTATTCACATTTGCGTGTAAATGAAGTGCATACATTTAAGTAAAAAGGCAACAACTTTGAAAAAGAACCAGGCTTAATACAAGCTTGTGTGCTTTGCAGAAACCTACCATTAGCCTAATTTTCTATACATTTCTATTTGAGTAGCCTAAAATGTTACTTAAGGCAGGTGGGCAATTTTTTTAGGTGAGTGCTGCTGCTTTCATCTGTTGGTTGGCAGCGAGGCCACTGGAGACCACACTTTTATTTTTTCTTCCAGGAGGGTGAAAGTAACTTAAAGCTAAGCTCATCATAACTCTATGTGTAAGTTAATTGCTGTTGTTAGCTTTATGTAGCAAATTATGTTTTATGCAAAGTAGATGTCAGTAAACGTTCATGATGATACGGGGTGGGTCTGTTATGCTAATGTAACTACCAAGGGTCAGAGCTTTTATTGTACTCATTTTTAGTATCTGACATGTGACATCACAACCGATCTATAGGTGTATAGCTGCTGGCAGTGGAGGTTGTTTTCATGTAGCATTGCAGGATTGCACCTGTAACTGTCCATAAAGTTTTGAGCAAAACTATCGGAGCTAATGTCAGCTGTCTGTTGCCAAAAACTGTTGCGCACTCTCACTACACGTTTGTTTCTCTTCTTTGCCTCAGTGAGTGTTGTTGCTGGGTCCTCATGTAACACTTTAAAACTGAAACAAGGTCAGAGTAGGGGTATCAATGACCATTTAAAAAAAAGTGTACTTCAAAACACCAGCTTCAGGTGCTTTCAGTGAGTTTGGACTTTATATTACTTTTTGTCTTTATATAACTTCATCTTCTGTAAATAAATTAAGTTAAATGACCCTTAAAGAAAAATCAGACAGGAAGAAATGGACAACTGTGGGTTGTTAGGAGTCACAACTAGTCATGTATTTCATGTGGGATGGTCAAATACTCTCAGACTTACACATCACATAAGGTAAATATCAGAGTGTGGCACCGCTAGAAGGAAAAAGCAAACTCTACATGTGATGCTGCCTGTTGGTTGTTGAATGTCCTTCGGCACCTGCCAGCCCTGACCTTGACTGATTCTACTGATAGTATAAAATTTACCTGGGATTTCCCAAATTTGACCAGTTGATCGCACACCACTGAGTCGTGATTTTAAAGGTGAGTCAGTCTTTTTCTGCTGCTGTGCTTCCATCCCTCCTCTTCTCTGTATATTTCCTCTGATGTGTCATCACAGCCAAGAAATCCCTCATGTATTAAACGGTTGAAAGACCTTTCAGCTTCACAAGCTGTCTCCTTTCCCTCCGTGTCTCTTCTCTTTACCTTTTCCTCTTTACCTGGATCTTCCTTTTCCTGCTCTTTTATTTTTCTCACGAGTCTCTTACATTTTCTTAAAAACCTCTCTCTCCATTTGTCTCTCCCCAGGAGCGAAATCTGCCGACTCACCTGGTCTCAAAATTGAGTGTGTGCGCGCGTGTATATGTGTTTGTGTGTGTGTGGCCCTGACAAGCTTTGTTGGGTCATGAATCTTTTACCCTTACCAGTCAGCACAAATCCCCCCCTCTGACAGACACACAAACATGCATGCACACACACACCTGGCAAGACAAACAGCTCCTGGCGGTGTGTTTCGCTTTGGTGATCCACTATATGTTAACTTTGTTAGAGAGGCTCGTAAAAAGACAAATAGAGAATGAGGCAGCTGGGGAGGTAAAATATCAAGACAGAGATGGGAAGAGAGGGTGAAAAATTAAACAGAAAATGCTGAGGAGAGAGAGAAATCTTGTGAGCTGAAGGAGAGACGAGGAGGAAGGAATGAGGGGAGGAGGAGGAGGAGGAGGAGAGCTGGACAGGAGAGAAAGGTGTGAGCTTATCTCACTGGCCAGGCTTCAGCGAGGTCACTCTGCAGACTGACTGAGGAAGGAGGATGTAGAGAGGAAGGAGGTGTAGTCACTCCACAGGATGACTCAGAGGAGAGAGTGAGCAAGAGTTTAAAAAATGCCACAAATTCTAATACTTGTATCTACAGAGGGGTGGACTGACTGTGGTAAACATCTCGTGAAAAAGTGCAAACTCTGTTACCAAGGTTGAATGCTAATTTGCTGCCTTTAAAGCTTTAGGTTGCTTTTTAAAGTTTTTAAATCAGCATGAGACAACAAACTCCTCAAGTGGCTCATCATACTGATGTATGGTACTGAAAGACTGCAAAATATGTCAGGCAGAATGCTCTTTTATAAATTACATTTATAAATTGCTAATGCCTAAATCGTGTTTTCTGCCAACATGATGAGGAAATGTTTTCAGTATACATCTTCATGAGGTCGCATACTGAATCTGTATTTCATTTGTTTTCCGACAGTATCTGCTCATACTAACTAACTCAGAACAAGAATTATTTTATTGATTCTCAGGGGGAAATTGGGTCACGTTACTGTTGCTCTTATACTGTATATAAGCATACATACAACATACATATGTGTGTCAAATATGAATGCAAAAATGATATAAATAAGAAATAAATAAGAATATTAGTTACATTTACAGTATAAATGCAGTATTAAAGCTGGGGTATGATGTTTTATGGAAAAGGCAAAACAGCATAACTGGAAAATACACACTTCCCCGGCAGCTCCCCTCTCTCTGTCCTAAGCCCCTCCCACTAGATGACCACAGGTATATGCACACGGTGCTTACAGTGACCCAGTGTTTCCCATACATTGATTTATTTAATTTTATAACATTATATAGCTCTTTCTGTTAATCAGACCATCAATGAGACATGAATTAGATTATTTCCACACCCCACTTTCAGTCAACAGCTACTGTATGGTGGCTCGAATTTAGCAGTCACAGCAGGCTGGTGGCCAGCAGCAGTGCCAGGTCTAACCTGTGTATGGCAGCAACAGCGTCTGGGGGCGGGGCTGTCTGGTCCCCCGCCACTGGCTGAGTTCGAGTTGCTGCAGCCGCTGACTGGCTTTAACCACCTGAACAACACATTCTCACTCCGATCTCACATATTGAGGTTTTGGTCATGGACTTCCCACATCCACATACGACATCCAAGGTACCCTGGGTGCGTTGGTTGTTGACGTTCTGGGACACCGTGTCAAGTTCTTTTTTTTCAAGGTACACTTCGGTTTACATAGAAAATTTAACATTTACAGTCTCTTTCAAAATAAATCCACTACATTGGCACAATACAGGCAACAAAAACATGTGGTTAAGTTTAGGAAAAAAGAACATGGTTTGGCCTTAGAATCTTACTGGACTTGAACACCACTCTCTCCGGTGAAAGTCGGTGTTTGTTGGACCCATCCACCACCCCTCCCACACAGCCTTTCGCCACCTTAACTTTTGTCCTTGTCCCGCCGTGTGTCCCCCTGACACCGCCTGGTGCCGTTAAACTATAACGGCAACTGGCCACGTATCATGGCCACGTTAAAGGACGCCTTTTTTTGTTGGTTTCTGACGCCACAAGTCACTGCCCAAGCGCCAGATTTCAACAACTTTGGAGTGAGATCATGCTCACCTGAAGTGATGTGCTCGTGCATCTGCATTTCTAAAACAGCAAATAGAAGTGCCCTCTCTCTGACATAACCTGTGATTAACCAAAGTTGCCTTTCACATTTTCTAAAGCCTGAAAACAGAGCCAAGAGGAGCAGAAGTCTAATGTTCTCTCAGTCCACTTGCATCACAACATGCTCAAAGTTTATTATGGATTTCCTGCCCAGTGACGCCAAATTAAATCTGCCTACCCCAGCTTTAATGCCAGAGAGTTGCACAGTTGAATTATTGCACAAATGATTGTACAGTTAAGTCAGTAAAGCATGATTGCTTTTATGGTTATGTTAGCACTTTGGTGAAGGTAAGGAAGAGATTGAAGCAGGAGACAGTTTCTGTGGGAGAGTTGACGGCTGCAAGAATCACGATAACATATTGAGTGTAAACAGACATAAACAGTCGTCATGTGGTTGATGAATACCGGCATAAACTAATTAACTTTTCTAGAGGTGTTTGTAACGGTAATGTATTTCCTTCAAAGTTTTTACATTATGCTGTCTACCGCCTGAAAGCTGCCTCACCTGAAAGTTCAGTTGTCTCCCAAAACTCATGAATGATACTGATGAACTTTTCCATAAAAACTCTCTGGTGAAAACAAAGTTATTTTAATTGAACACCTCCACCTCTTGTTGAGCCAAAAAATCCATGTGAAATAAAGGCAGAATTCAACCTGCCTCGTCCACTTCCACAGCAGTCAGTGATTTCCTGTTTCCCCACAGACTTTGAACAAAAGCCACAGAGCTCTGTGTGTTAGTGGAGTGAATGATGAACAAGTGAGATAGGGATGAGATAGTGATGCTATGTGCTGTCCCCGGTTGAAGTAATTACTGTACAAAAATGCTGTCACATATGGTTGTTCTCACGTTACAGCGATGACAGATCCATGAAAACTGCAAGCTGTTGCAGCACTGTATTGTTGTTTATTTAGGCAAAAATGTTGGTGGAGAAATTGTTATATCTGCAGGTTCTGCAACAGATTCCTCCCTGTAATTGGTGAACGCTGGTAAAAAATCTCAAATCCAGATAGAAGTCTTTGTTCTTTCTTTCAGAAGGACTGACACAAACCTGATGTTTGCTGATGATTTAGTAGAAAGGAAAAATGTTTTGACCATTAAAATCACTGTAACTGTGCTGGAGATGTCTCCACGTTATGTCACATCATCACTTTTATGCAAAATAACACAGCTCGAGAAGAAATGGACCAACAAATGCAAACTTCTCTTGCTAGAAGCTGTGTCTCGTCTGTAGTTAAGATGCTCAGTGGTGGAATTTCTTTGTGTCCAGTCTGGTGCCATTAATATTTTAATGCATTCAATTCTTCTTGTGCCAAAGATCTTTACAGTGCATGTAGATTTGTTGGCAGATTTTCAAACAGCGTATGGCAAAATATTTTATCCAACAGTCAATAACATCAAACTAGTTGCTTGTCAATATTTAACCAACCAACGACAATATAAATTTCTTATAGGAACACTATAGGTCACTAAACATACATAACACACTGGGAGACGTGTTGAGGGAAGAATTTCTACGAGACTGAGAGGTCTCTGGGATGTTTCAGGTCATTTAATAAAATTGATGTAAAAACTTTTTTTAATGGCTCCTCTTAATGGTCACAAACTGCCAAGTGTATCAGCTGAAGTGTGTCGCCATAGGTCGGCCAGTCTGGGGACAACTGGTAGACCTTAAAGCTGCAACACTCAATACTTAAATAATACTTAATACTTACAATTGGTTCAAATGACAGGATAATGCAAAAGGTGTTGCTGATGAGGTTGAACCCACTGATAATTATCTTCTAACTCAGTTCCCCTCCACTTTATGTTACCTGCCCAATACCAAACAGCAGACAGACAAAGTTAGCGACGAGCTGGTGGACTTGTTTTTATGATTTTATTGAGAATGTGTAGAACATCTTTGGCGAAAATCACATTCAATACAGCCAAAGCCAACAGTAGTATATAAAATACTAGCTGGTGAACATAGTGGATAGCTAAAGAGCCTGATATTATTATTTTTAGTTGGTGGAGACCAAAAACAGAGCTAAAAGAGAGACTTGACTCAGCTCAATATTTTTTACCAGGTCCTTGTTTCTATTTTGTTTTCTGCTGCAGATAGTACCCACCCAGCATTGGCGGGATTCTTAACTGATTGCCACAGTGATCGCTGTGACATCATCTTCAATGCAGCACATTCGCAGAATCGTTATGTCAGCGACTATCAGAGGAACATCTACACTTCCTCAGTTGTACAGTGTAGTGTGTGTATTGTACCATGTAGTTTTGCAAACCACCATTTTTAAAAATCTGGGTTGCATAAATTAAAAAATTGCAGTCACTGTTGATGTTAGCGGCGCTAGCATTTCTATATAAAAATGGCAGGTTTGTCCAGGCAGTCCTGTGTCACGCAAGTGACTTTTTTTAGGTCCTGTTTATACGAAAAGAATTTCAACCGAAAACGGTAAACTTTAGTTGTGTTTTGGCTGATCGTTTATGCCACAGCGGCGTTTTGGGTGGTTGAAAACGCAACGTTTTGAAAATGGGTTCCAGATTGCAATTTTCAATTTTTTTGTCATGTAAACTTGCAGTATTCAGTTCCTCTGAAAACGGAGACTTTTTGCACATGCATATTACGGTTCCAGTCACTTGGCATGCACGAGAAAGTCGACCATCACAACAACAATGGTGAACTCAACTCAATTTATCAACGCTTCTCCAGCAAAGTGTAGATTTACTGTAGCAAATCCACCTCGTCGTCCGTCCAGACAGAAGTTTGTGCGGTTGCCATTTTGTCACATCGCCAACTACTGGCCTGGCATGTATACTACAGCGTTTTTGGTCATTTTTGCGGATCCGTGTGCACGGCCATTGTTATCAAAACGTTATCATCTGAATGCAGAACTTTTTTTCAAAACGAAAATGAGAAACAATTCCGTTTTCAGCAGATCGTTTTCGTGTTAACATGGCCTTAGGGAAAATTATCTCTGACCAATTAGTGTTCTGCAGTGTTTTAACTTAACCCCCTAGTATCTGCTCAGCTCGCCTGGAACCTCAACTTAGATGGTACCAAAAAAGTAACAGGTATTATCTGCAACTTTTGCCAATGGAAAACAAAAAGAGGGAGTCCAGTTGAGTGGAGCCGTGCTGTTCTGTGCAGTGGAAATGTGGCATTACATTCAAAAGAAAACACAACTCTGAATGAATTATAATGTTGCTCCATATCTGCTGTATTTGGAAAGGGAACCTGTTTGCTAACAAGCTCTCTGTAACTCTATAAGGTGATAATATGTCAGCATTGTTTACAGCTTGTTTCCCTCAAATGGCCAAAAAATCAGTTAATGACGTTTTAAGGCACAAAAGAGCAGATTCAAGAAGTTGTACATGACTTACGCTTCAGAAAATAGATACTGTAGTTTGAAAATACATCTCTAATTTCCATGTTTCTATCACAATGATTTGCACATTTGTTAGTCCTCTGTGGGACCTCCAATTTAGGGCACAGGTGTGTGAATATTTTCTTTAAAGGTAAATACCAACATGCAAGTTTTGCTGCAGTAATATGTTTTATATTTAGGTGTCTCAGCGGCACATGCGGCTGATGCTAGTTAATTCACATTATTCATATGTTGTGGATTCAACTCTTTCTTTGTGATCTTTGCTGTGTGTCATCTCCTCCCCGCCTTCTCTCATCTCTCCTGTCACCGTGCGCTGTCAAACACTGAGGAAATACCACAAACAATAACAACTCCCCTCCCACTCTCCCGCCAGATAAAGCTGAGAAAGATTAGAAACATCCAAATGATCCTAATGCCTAATAGTTTGCCTCTGAAGAAGAAAAAATGGCAAAAAGACACTCTGACAGCTTCACATGGGGGAGTCCTGAGTAAACAAACGCTGATCCAGAAAGCGCTGATCCAGCCTTTCCTGGGCTCCCTCGATGCAGTCGCTCCCCTCCTCTCTTCATCTGTTCATTAAGGTCAACCTGATTTTTTTTTTTTTTGGTGAGTGTGGGGAGCGATGGTGAGGAAGAGGAGGACGATGAGATGTAAGAGGATTTGGAGCTAATTAGGGGAGTAGGAGGCAAGAGGAGAAACAGATGAGAGAGGGAGAAAGAGAAAAGGAAGGATGAGGGGGGTAAAATGGGGGAAAAGGGAGAGAGATAGTCACCGAAAAAAAAAAGAGTGGGCAGGTGAATTTGCTCAGTTAGCTCCCTGGTGTTTAATATCACTCTCCCACTCTTTCTCTCCCCCACCTTTGCTATCGTTTTCACCCTTACTTCCTCCTCCCCATCCATTTATCCTCCTCTCCATCTCTCTTTAATATCCCCTCTTTCTTCCCACTTCCTTCTCCCCCTCCATCCCTCTGCTCCTCTTCCTTTCCCTCTCTGTTTCCCTCAGTCGACTGATTTTCTCTGTTTCACACCTCTGCTATCAGAGGGGACTGGCCAGATGGATGCAGGTGTGTGTGTGTGTGTGTGTGTGTGTGTGTGTGTGTGAGGGAGAGAGAGAGAGGCAGGAAGAAGGCAGTGCTGCAGAGGCAGAAGAGCATGACTAATCCTCGGGACACACACACACACACACACACACACACACACACGCAGATTAACACACACAGACACACACTGAAGTTGGCACTTGCATAAACACCATTTTCCCGGCGTTGTGCTGACCTGCCAGTGTACTTAGCTCATGCCCAGGTAATTTTTCATTCAAATTGACCAGGTGCATAAAGATGGCAGCCTCTTGAAAAGGCAGTTTTCAGTCCTTCCTGCCCACCCCCACCATGCAATTCCAGCATTTTGTCCGAACGTGCAAAGCAGACGTGAACACTGGCGCTTTGACGTATTCCAATTTTTTGAGTTTCAATGAAATCCTAAAGATCAGAGCAGTTAGCCTCATTCCCAGTGTGTCATTTTATTGTACCTTTGCTGACACAATAGATACTGTGTCAGGAATAACCTCTGGGTTGTAGTGGAAGAATTAAAGGGTGAGTAAAACCTTAGTCATCTCTGCTATACTGCATCGTGGGTGCAGTCAGTAAAGCTATGCGAGGTATACGCAACCTACCTCCCAACCTACATACAGTACAAAGCTTCAGACTGGCTGATTCTCATCCGCACCTCTTTATACAAGGCTGCAAACTGGTCAGTGTGTGCTCTCCAACTTTAAGAGGCGAGTTATCAGTGAGTACGGTACATGCCTAAACAATCCACACTGAAAAATGATAGAAAATAACATATAATGTGGACACTATTCACTTTCAGTATTTACCTCTGCAAGTGTGTCATCGTTATGTAACTGCAGATTTTGGAGTGGATTGTCCTGCTTATATACTTTATAGCCTCTGGCTTTTCTTTATTTTTTATCTTTTAATTTTGGGGGACTTTATAGAAGGAAGTTAGAGTGTCTTTAGCTTCTGCACTGTGACGTATTTCACAGTAAAATTAAATACTTGATCAGTGAACAGTTACAAGAGGGATTTCATATTTGATTAGAGGGCTCAGAGTTTAGCACGATGCGGTGCTACAGAGGACTGTTGGCTCCACCCACACCTCCCTTACTGTTTGATCAGGAAAAGGACAAGAGGGGAGATGAATGAATGAAGCAAAGTTTTTGCTCACTGATATCCAAACACACATCTCTTCCTGTCTCTCTCCATATTGTGCTGTTAGCTACTACAACCCACAAACTGTGAAGTGTGTTTTCACATGACTGATGTGGCCAGCTAGTCGCCCAAAGTCTCATTTGATTGGATTGGATGAACTTTTGTAAACGCCCTTGAGTGCAGGATGAGTCATCAAACATTTGAAACTGTTTTATCTGGTTGAACTGAAAGAGAAAAGACAGGGATTTTGAGGTGTGCTGGCACTTTATCTGTCACTTTTTAAGACCCTGTTTCCTCTACACTCCACTAACTGGTTTGAAGTGCAGTACTGTAGTCTAGGCGCTGCTGGGAAAAGGCGATGTCATGTACTTCCGTGCACCAGTCAGGAGTTAGGAACATTTGACTCAATCTCTGTTAATCCTGAGTGATTTGTTTGCTTAAGTTGTCAGAGGTCTGTCAGCTTAAAATTTAATTGTTTATTCAGTTAATGATTCGAGATGACTTTATTTGCCCCTGGGGAAATTTGTCTTGGACATGAAGGCTGCAGCATAAAAATACATAGTGCATAAACAGACGTAAATTGCAGACATAAAGTGCATTCAAATATGTTCAAACACAGCCCCTCATATCACACCCTCCTTATGTCCTGAGTTTAGAAGATTCACTGATAGAGAGATGAAAGAGTCTTTATAACTATTCAGGTATCTTCTCCTGTATTTAATTGGAACCCTGCAGCGTCCACCTAAAGGGAGCAATTCGTACTTCGAATACAGGACATGGAGGGGGTCTGCAATAATTTTCCTATAGCCTGTTTAACTCTTTTCAAAGTGCGTGTGGAGGAAGGTGGCTCCTTCACTCCCATCACTTGCATTGCTGGGATTTAACTTAACCGATAAACGATGATGCATATTTAATACAAAATTCTTTTAGATTTGAAATTGCATTTTCAGGGGCTTTATATATATATATACACTTCTCTACATTACAACATCAACAGGTTAGTCTTTTATCTACTATGTGTACTGACATGGAACGATAATAAAGATGGGACTATTTGTCAGAGCTGTGCAGTTATATAAATATAATAAGCATCCTCTGGCCAATCAGAGTATGCATTCACTAAGGCTGTGGCATAGTATGGATACTGAGCTTGTATGGACAGTAGGGGTGTAACGGTACACAAAAATCACGGTTCGTTTCTTTTCGGTACAGTAATGAAAAAAATAGACAACTATTAAATATCTTTTACTTATTGGTAACCTTATTAAAACATACCACCACAGCAGTTAACTCTTTTTACACAATTTTTGAATGAAACAAATATATATAAAATCCTGCTTTTTCACATTGTTTGAATGAAAATAGAAATATAAAAGTGAAAAATAAAATCCTGCTGTTTTTTTAACACATTTTTTGAATGAAAAATATAAATATACATTTCTGCTTTAACAGTTTTACTCAATTAAAATAAAAAGTATAGTGCAGCTGGTCAGCTTTAAAGCCTGCTCAGATTCAGTTTTACTAGGAACTTACTTAGCTTTCCCACTTTGTTAAAGTGCAGTAAACAAAACATGCTTATATCTAAAGTGCAGCTTAAACAATTTTACTCAACTCCAATGGCGTTGGTTATTTCTTTAGCGCGATGGTCAGGGAAACGCTCTTTCTTTTTAAACGACGACGATATCGTAGTTTGCACCAGATTGCTTTTTCTAGTCGTGCCGGTTAACGTTAAAACTCGGGTGGTGTCGCTTTAGATGCGTTAGCATGTTAGACGTGTTTCCAAGTACATACCCGACCGCTGTTCTGCAGTGTCGGCACACTGCTTTTGTCTTGTCAACTTGTTTATTTCCATCTTCGTATTTTACCCTGAAACCAAAGTGTTCCCAAACGGAGGACTTAAGGTTTGCGGGTGGGTCTTCAGGTTCGTCAGGCTCACTTGCCATGTTGTCAAAATGCGAGAATGCGCTGCACAAAGTGAAAGCGGAGATTTACGGGACTCGGTCCGTCACTCAATTATGTCCGTCGGGGAACTAGATATTTTAAATGGTTCGGCTCGCAAAAACGGAATTAAAATAAAACAAAATAAAATAAAATAATATCCTGCTCCCAATAATTCGGTACAGGGTCGTGCCGAACCGAAAGTCGCGTACCGAACGGTTCGACACAAATACATGTACCGTTACAGCCCTAATGGACAGAATTTTCACATTGAAATGAGGATCAGAGCTCCAGGCATATCCCAAAGTTCTGACTGTGACATTTGAACATGTGGCTGCAAATATACCAGCACTTATGTAACACTAGATGAGCATTCAGTGCACGTTTTATCAACTTTAATGCCATTTTGTTGGCAGCGTGGGAGGTAAACTGCTCCATTATCTGATTATTTACAGGAGTTTAGTTTATTTCTGTCACTCAGGTTAGCTCAGTTCATCTCGGTTCAGTTCTGTTGGGCTTGGCTCAGCTTGGTTCAGTGTCGTTCTGTTCATCAGTGTGAATCAGTGTTGTTGATGTTGCTAAACTCATCTAGTTGTGAAGTGTAGCAGAATCAATTACACGGCTAGATGCTCCCAATTAGACTAGGCTGATCAATGTCAGCCAAGATCACCGCATAATCTCTCTCTCACACACACACACACACACACACACACTGCATAGATGATTTGATAATTAAATCAATCTGAACAACTAGAGCTTCACTAATGAAGCAATGATCTCAGATGAAATTCATCTGAGATCATTGAGGGAAAGAAAGACTGTGTGTATGAGTATGTGTGTGTATGTTTGTCAAACACGTGTGTGTGAGAGACAGAATATTGTTTTGATTTTATTTAGCATTTAGATGCGGTAGCACTTTTTCCCAGGCAGAGAATAGTGAGAGATGGACAGTCAGACTGGTCACCTGGGATCTATTTTTAGAGAAAACACTCATCACCTTGAATGTTCAGGTCAGTTTTCTTTTATGAGTTCACCTGAGAAAACCTTGTAAGTCCAAAGACCCTAGAGACATAATTTCGTCTCTCATTGTCCGGCCTAATTTCCCTGTTGAACTCGATCAGAGTGACACTTCAGCTTGTTCTCCCGCTCACGTTGGAAGGCCGCTGATGAAAATATCAAACACGTCTTTTAACGACTGGGACATCCCAGATGAGGTCGGGGCAATTAAAGAGGAGAGTGTGCCGACCTCCTCACAGCAGGGGGGCAACAAAACTCCATAATGACTCTGCTGACGTGTGAATTCATAAAACTGGTCTGGGTCGACCAAATAAGCCATCTCATTGTCTAGTGAGCACTTGTCCTGAGTCAAATGAGTCTTGTGAGAAATACCCCTCCAGCCTGGTGCAGAGCTCACAGTGGGAAGTATTTTTCTCTTTTAAAAGTCACTCTGCTTTTAAAATTAAAATCAGTTTAGCAATATTATAAAAACCACACCTAAAGACACAAAGGTAAAAAATTTGCCCCAACTGACAGGGCAGCACTTGTGCATCATTTTTTACATCAACGTTACATCTTTTATTTCCATCAGGAAATTGGGCAAAGCTTTTGATTTACTGGTCCATCTACGCCCCAACCCTCACCTATGGTCATGAGCTATGGATGGTGACTGAAAGAATGAGTTCGCGGATAGGAAATGAGTTTCCTCCGTGGGGTGTCTGGGTTCAGCCTTAGAGATAGGGTAAGGAGCTCGAACATCCAGAGGGAGCTCGGAGTAGAGCCGCTGCTCCTTCACGTTGAGAGGGGTCAGTTGAGGTGGTTCAGGCATCAGGATGCCTCCTGTGCACTTCCTGCTGGAGGTGTTCCGGGCACATCTCACTGGTAGGAGGCCCCGGGGCAGACCCAGAACACGCTGGAGGGACTACATATCTCATCTGGCCTGGGAACGCCTTGGGCCTGCTGCCCCCGAGACCCGACCCCAAATAAGCGGATGAAAATGGATGGATGGATGTTACATATCTGTGGTTTGCAGAAATGTACAATGCCCACATTTATTCTGCTGAGTGGGTTGTGTATTATATGGAGTGTAAAACAGCTATTAAAGGACCTTGTGTTGAGATTGTTGTTGATTGTTGATTGGTGAGAAGGTCAGGAATGAACCCTTCATCTTGACTTTTTAGCCTACCTGGTCTAGAAGTTTTGTTGAATAGATTTACTTTATTTGGCATCTATTAGTTCATGTGGAAAAGGAGTTCTATTGTTGCTCCTCCTAAAAGATTTTCCTTATTCAAATCAAGGGGTTTAAGGGTAGAGGGTGTAATTTGTTGTACACATAGTAAAGCCCTTTGAGGCAAATTTAGGATTTAGAAAAAAAAAAAACATAACTCAAAGTCACAAAGTCAAAATGTCGAAAAATCGACTTTACATCATTTGTGTGACTGAATTAAAATCTGTGGTATTTTGTACCCCTGTAATTGCCGAAATCATCTTAAAACCCCTCTTGGAGCTACCACCAGGTTGGGAGCAGGGACTGTATATAAAGATGGACGTCGCATCTCCACTTACCCCCACTGTGCAGAGGTGAAGCCAAAATATCCTGGAAATGGCCATTCCTTTCTTGCTCTTGTGACATCATTTGGAGCCAGAGTCTGCACAGTAGCGATCTCCGTGGTATCAAGTTTCCCGCCTACATACCCGTCTGACCAGTCGCGAGCAGCACCACTGTATGTAAGCCCACCGATTGGCTCACACAGTTATCAATCATGTTGTAAAATCCCAGTCTTATAGCATTAAATAATTAGTTAAAACCAAACTCAAAAGAAAAACAAACCTTTGAATATACATCAGTGTGATAAAAACTACCTTAAATAACGGAAAAAATTCTTTGATGTGTACAGAGTTTTTAGCTCAGCCCATGTCCCGTCCACTCACATAGAGAGGGGGTGGGCTTCATGACCTATACTGCAGTCAGCCACCAGGGGGCATTGAGATGTTTCAGCTGCACTTATGGGGCGCTGTTATGTCATCCATCTTTATATACAGTCTATGGTTGGGAGCTGCTGCCTTAAAGGTCCAGTGTGTATGTTGAACCTGGTTTTGTTGCCACAATCACCGCTGAAAACGAACAGTCGTCTGCAGCTTGGCAGCCGTCTTGCTTAGTTGTCACATCGTCCACCATCCCCTTCACCTCCTGATGATGAAGTCAGCTCATATGCATGTTATCTGACTTACATCACTTTACAAATATTGATATGATACATATGAAACGTACGAATGTAACATATTCGTGGTTTTCAGAAATGTACAATGCCAACATTTTCTTCTGGCCAATGGGCTGACTGCTCTTTGTTCAGTTCTCAGTCATTGCTTGGACTTACTCAGTGTCTATCTCTTTGTGGCGTGTGTGTGTGTGTGTGTGTGTGTGTGTGTGTGTGTGTGTGTGTGTGTGTGTGTGTGTAAGGTTGTGTTAATTGCTAATCACCAACGTGTGGGTTTGCTTTCTTTAACATGCTGCTTTAGCCCAGAAAAAAAAGCCCTGATTAATGACATGATCTGTCACCCTGGCGATATGATGATTAACGACATGATTCATCACCATGGCGATACGTTGGAAATAAAGCCATTAATTCTACTGATCAGATGACAGAGGGGTGGTGATGGGGGTGAAAGAGACAGACAGGCAGGGTGTAACATGGGAAAGTGTAAAGACAGAGTAGGAGGGACACAGAGAGTAAGAAATAAAGGAAATAGAACGAAAAAGAAAAGGAGCATGAAGGCATGAAGAAAATGTAAAGAAGTGATTGAGGAGGTGATGAAATAAAGAAAGTCAAAGAAATAGGGGACTGAAGGTTTTTAATTGGGAGTGTCAGTCTCTCTTTCTTCTTAGACTCAGGACAGGACGTCACATCGCCAACTCTGTCGCCTCGGCAGACATGACGGGAAAGAGAAAGAGCCCACAGTGGTGGAAATGTCATTTTTAACAGCAGACTGATCAAGTTACCCTCTCAGACTTAAACAAGCTGCTTATATCTTGGTGGTGTCCTCTATAACTGACTGCTAGGGCTAATAATGATTTAGCTTTTGAAAGAAAGTCAGGTTTGATTTAAAATAAGTGGATTACACTGACATATTTTACCAGTGACACTTTATAAATCTTAAATAACATAATAAATTTTAAATAATATGTCCAGGAAAATATGTCGTATTAGTAAACATGAGTGAAGCCATGTACAGTATTTTCAGTAACTGCAGTTATATTACTTCTCTAGCTGTGCTGATGAGTAGATAATTTATTATTTTACACAGCAGCATTTCTATCAACTCTTAATACTGAGAAGACTTCATTCATTCATTCATTCATCTTCTAACCGCTTCATCCTCTTGAGGGTCGCGGGGGGGCTGGAGCCTATCCCAGCTGACATCGGGCGAGAGGCAGGGTACACCCTGGACAGGTCGCCAGACTATCGCAGGGCTGACACATAGAGACAGACAACCATTCACACTCACATTCACACCTACGGACAATTTAGAGTTATCAATTAACCTAGTCCCCAATGTGCATGTCTTTGGACTGTGGGAGGAAGCCGGAGTGCCCGGAGAGAACCCACGCTGACACGGGGAGAACATGCAAACTCCGCACAGAAGGGCTCCCACACCCGGGATCGAACCGGCAACCCTCTTGCTGTGAGGCGACAGTGCTAACCACCACATCACCGTGCCGACCCACTGAGAAGACTTCTCTGTGAAAATGTTTTAAGAGCTAATACAAGTTGATTTTAGGTTGACACATGGTGGTTGTGGCAGCACGGTGGTGTGGTGGTTAGCACTGTCGCCTCACAGCAAGAGGGTTCCTGGATCCCGGGTGTGGGAGCCCCTCTGTGCGGCGCTTGCATGTTCTCCCTGTGTCAGTGTGGGTTTTTTCCAGGTACTCCGGCTTCCTCCCACAGTCCAAAGACATGCAGGTTAATTGGTGACTCTAAATTGTCCATAGGTGTGAATGTGAGTGTGAATGGTTGTCTGTCTCTATGTGTTAGCCCTGTGATAGTCTAGCGACCTGTCCAGGGTGTACCACGCCTCTCACCCAATGTCAGCTGGGATAGGCTCCAGCCCCCCCACGACGGTCAAGAGGATAAGCGGTTAGAAAATGGATGGATGGACGTGGTGATTGTTACACGTCCATTCATAGAGTGTGGGACAAGTGTTCAAAACTTCCTTCTAAAAGGAAACACATTTTTCAATCTGGACCCTATTTTCCCATGTTTTTGTGTCTATATAACAAATGTAGACAATTATTTTTGAGCTAGAAGGCTGCAATGTAACCACGTGGGGCATTTGTGCAATGTCAGTTTATGTCCATTACCATTGACAGGCTCAATTTTGTCAGTATCTGACAACATTATCGAAAGAACCTTCTGAATGAATACGTTTTTTGTTTTTCACCTTTTGCTTGATCCATTCTTTTTGTTATTGTGACAAAGTCTCACTCAAGCAGAAGTCCCCTTACGAGATCTCATGAGAGGTGGCTCAAGACGAGTTTGTTGTGTAGCTTAGTGTTATCTAAAACATTGTCAGTGTCAGGGCTGAATATTTAGCTGATTTCAACGATGTGGAAAAGATTTCAGAATAGGACTTCTCCTTGAGCAAGACTTGGTTACACACAATAACAAACACACCAGATTAGTAAAAGGTAAAGAAAACCCTGTTATTTCTCTGTAGGGCTCTTTCCATATTGTTGTCAGACACGACTAATTTGAGCCTGTCAGTGGCAAAAACAAACACTTTTAGTGGACATATCAGTGGTACGCTGTTGCCCAGAGTGATTACACTGCAGCCTGTTTCACAGCTGTGTCACAAATATTTGTCTCCATTAGTCACTTCGACATAAAAACGTGTAAATAGGGGCCAGGTTAAAACAATATCAAAGATTCCCTTAAAGTCCAACTAAAATCAAACTTAATGATCTACTTTTGCAGTCAAAAAGTAGAGAGGAGTTTAAAGTTTAAAGAGTTTATTGTTAATAGTTTTCTTTATTATTTAATAAAATGAAAAAGTTATCTGAGAACGTATCAGACAGTCTGTCTGTGTCTGTGTTTGACTGACAGCAGCCTGCAGTCCGAGCTGTAAACAAACTTGTGTATCTTTTGAGCCATGGGCAGACAGTGTGTTGGTGTTATTGAAGAGTAAGTACGACACCAGCATTTAAACAGACCAAAGTAACATTTGCAGGTACCTTTACGTGCTGTTTAATGTGCTGCAGCTGAGCAGCTAATTAGCTTTCTAACCTGCAAACTGATGTTAGCAGTGCACCTTTCCCCACTGAATGTTTATTTGGTCGCTCATTGAACAGGCTGATGTGCAGCAAGACAACATATTGCCTTTAGTTCTCCCAGCAGAATAATCATGGTTACACAACTTCTTTGAGAACTTCACAAAAGTGCAGATCTTTGCTGTCATTTGCTATAAATGGTAGATTCCTGGACATAAATGTCTCTGACTGAAACAAGGTGACTTGATGTGACATCTGAATATTATTATATAATGTTTTGTTTGGTTTAATCTGCTGTAAGGATTATCACAGTTTGATAGAGCAGAACAAAGTTTTACAAGTAGAGATAAAGGTGGGATTTTGATATAAAATGAATATTTTTTTTCACAAGAGGTATGTGCATACCTCTGAAAACGACCCACAGAATTTTCTAAAGTAGCAGACCCACTGGTCGATGTCAGAATAGCTTGTATGACCATTTTAACATGTGACTAACGTTATGAAACGGTCACAGTTGCACCAAAACCACAGGGTGAGGTTTAGGCAGCAGGACTCCTTGGTTAGATTTAGAAAAAAAATTGTGGTTGGTAACAAATGTAACGTCATTGCCTGTTATCGACAGGATTTTCAACTCGTTTCACTTTGTCTCCATCTTCTGCCAACATTGTGTTCACTTTAACCGATATAGGCTAGGTGTGAAA
This sequence comes from Epinephelus moara, assembly GCF_006386435.1. NCBI lineage: Eukaryota > Metazoa > Chordata > Actinopteri > Perciformes > Serranidae > Epinephelus > Epinephelus moara. The sequence continues at coordinate 21,068,701 of NC_065527.1, forward strand.
GAGGAATTTAATTTTCTCTAACCAATCACTACAGACAAATGTTATCACCTGAAACATCATTTTAAGTCCACACTGATGCAGAGCCACGCCAACATACTGGTTTTGCTGGGGTTTTAAAAGTGGAGCATCGCGAGGTAAAACCAAACTACAATGTCGGGCAATATTGAGAAGACATGTCAATTAAAAACAGATTCAATAGTATCGTCTATCGTGTCTATAGTGCTCAACATTGTTGTTGTTACTCCTCATTGGTTCCAGAGCACTGCTCGACAACAGCTTGACAATGGCGTTAGTCCTGCCTGTGGCGCTGACTGGGTCCCCCTCGCTGCCTTTTGTTCATTTTAACCGAGAAACCGCTGTTTCATGTCACAATGCCAGACAAACCCGTCAACTTAAACTTGGTGGGGTGGGCAGATTCAAAGATCTGCACCCAGGCAAGTAACATAATGTTTACCTATACGTTTGGTTTCACGGAGGACACAAACAGCGGTCTCCTGGCTGAGAGTTTGGTGCTTGTTGACACATCCACTTCCCCTCCTTCCCACCCTGAGTAAACTTTCTTGCTCTTTACACTACGTCACCTGATTTCCTCATTTGCTCCTGTAATAATTACTACGGCCACTAGAGTTGCTGCATAACAAAAAACATAAATATGGGTTGTAATTACTGCGTGTAAAAATGCCCCATGTGGTCGTATTTTGTCGGAGAACAGTCTCCTTTTTTACATTCAGGCCTTTGCACACCAAGTTTGTATTTTTATGTGCATTTCTTTACACACAGAAACCTTGCACACTGAGTCTGGTGACTTTTATTGTTCTATTTGTTGTTAAAATTTGCAATATGAGATAAAAATTAAAGACACACTTGCTCCCTTCTCTACACTTCTTTACAATGAAGGTACCTCACTCTTTGTCACCACTCTCTCCCCGTGTCTTGCATTTGGCACCAGGGCTGCCTGACGGGGCTGAGCTGTCCTCCCTCTCTGTCTCCACACTGTTGCTCTCCCTCTCAGCCTGTATGCTGCCTTCATCCTCTATTAAATCCTTCTCTTCCTCCTCATCATCATCACCATCCAATGGAATATTACTATCTGACCTGTCTAAAGTGAGCTATCTGTGTTATGAAATGATGGTGTGCGCCCCATCCCTCTCTCTTGATATATGCATCCTCATCTTCAATGCTTTTGGTCTCACCACTCTATTAGGGCTTTTGATTGATGCAAAAAAACACAGAAAATCAAACCTGTACGAAAACTTTACTCTTGGATAAAGTTTCAGAGTCAGTGTGCAACGTAATTAACACAAGGTGGGGTATATTGCCTTTAGGGACACAAAGAAAACACGTTGAAAAAAGCGTTTTTGTATCTGATGGAACAGCTCCTGCACGACCAGAACGAACCATTATTCGAAGAGAACATGCCCGACCTGCAGTTTGAAAATTCTGACACTGAATCCATAATAAATAAATGTACCATATTGTAGTGTCTGTGACTTACTGTGTGCAGCCTGAGGGGTTTCATTGGATTCAGTGGATAGATGTTTTATATCACAGGCTAAATACAAGCGTTGTAAAACATCAAAGAGTTTCAAAGAATTTCATCAGTGCAGTTTTCAGTGGAAACTTTCTCTCGTTCTAAATCGGGACTTTCCTTATTATCAGTTTTAGTGGGGTTTTACTATTCAGACCTAAATGATGCTGCCAAGAAATGTTTATTGGGGAAATTCTAGTGTGTGTGTGTGTGTGTGTGTGTGTGTGTGTGTCTTGCTGGGTGTGGACACATCAGTGTGCATCTATTTTGTGAGTGATATGAAACCAGATTGTTTTGTTGTTTGCTGACAGGTGGCTCTGGAAGGACAGGGGACTTTTGGCTTACATGCCGGTCCCGTGCGACTGTGTGTGTGTGTGTGTTTGTGTTAGATAGTGAGAGAGTGATATGAGCGTGATGGTGTGATGTGCAACTGAACGTGGCAGGATGAGGTGTGTTCATGTCTGCCAGATCTCCTGTGTCCTGAGTTTATTTACATGTGCCTCTGTGTGTGTGTGTGTGTGTGTGTGTGTGTGTGTGTGTGTGTGTGTGTGTGTGTGTGTGTATGAGTGACACCATGTGTACAGAGTGTTTGTGTGTGTTTGGTGTCATCACACCTGCCTCTACATCCCCCAGTTACGTCTTTGGAGGCTGGTGTATTAGTTGTTATGCTCTCTCCTCCTGGACCTCAGAGACATGCAGCGACTTTTTCCTGACACACACGTACACACACACTTTGATCACCATACAACAGTGTGTGTGTGTTTAGTTCTTCTCATGTGATGCAACACTAGTTTTTATGGTCCAATAAACACTCTTAGGGTGCTGAGGCTTTAGCAGGCATCTTTGTGATCTAATTAAATAGTGGACACACGGCACTGAAACTGCCATCAGCCCTTTTCGTTACACAACGGTAAGTTAATCAAGAGGCTCATTTGGCAAATAATCAGTGTTTGCCTTTGAACACACTTTGAACACAGAGAAGATTGTGGAAATAGATTCTGTTCTATGCATCTCTTGTTTTTTTCCCTCTGTTGTTTTTCTCTTATCCTCCAGTGTTTCGTTTCCTCTTCTCCTCCCCCTCTCTCCTCTCTTTTTCCCTTTTATTTTAACTCCTTTCCTCTCCCTTCCATTTCTCCTCTCCTCTCCTCTCCTCTCCTCTCCTCTCCTCTCCTCTCCTAATCATCTCTGCCATTGTTTCTCTGCAGTTCTATCTTAGGTCAGCTCCCCTTTCATATAGTCTTTATCACCACAGGCTCTGAGTGCTGGAACAGCTGGAGCAAATATTGCCAAACGAAAGAGAAACACTCTTATTGGGGCATTTCTGAGTGTACGTGTGTGTGTTTGTGAACGAGAGAGAGAAAGAAAGAAAGAAAGAAAGAAAGAAAGAAAGAAAGAAAGACATTAAGAGAGAACATGTGAATGCAAGTCTGCCAATGTCCCTAGTGTGTGTGTGTGTGTGTGTGTGTGTGTGTGTGTGTGTGTGTGTGTGTGTACTGACCCACTTTGTCTGCCATGCAGCAGCAGCAGCTTGTGCAACAGAGCAGGATGTGCATTTTTTAACAGCAACAGTCTCCTGTGCTCTGCAGCGAACACACACAGCCACAGTGTGTGTGTGTGTGTGTGTGTGTGTGTGTGTGTGTGTACCGCCAGAATGATCAAGACCATCAACACTACATGCTACACAGCAGTAGAAAAAAACCCCAAAATGTTAAAAGAAGATCTTTTAAATACACCTAAAATATATATTTTGTATGTTGTGCATTTGAGTATTTTGGTTGGTTTTTAATAAATAAAGGAATGGTTACTAAAAGTATTAGTATTTGACAGCCCTGCACATTTACGTATTTGCAGTCAAGCATGTACAACATTTTACACTTTAGCAACTTTCATTCCATTTATTCATTCATTTCTATTTTAATTTTTATTTTGTATTTCCTTTTGTAAATATTATTTTTTACTTTTGTTTAAAGTCAGAGAAAAGTAAAAATAAATTTCAGTCAGGAACACTTTTCATCAAAGAAAACTTTAATTCCATTTGCAGTATTATATTTGGGAGTATGCTTCTCTGCCTTTCCTTGGGCCAACGCAGAAAGCCTGTCACACGCACCTGCGTGGAAAGCCCAAGAAGGAGAGAGCACACCTCTCTGCCCTTCCACATGCAAACAAGGCAAGCTTGAGGCAGAGAGAGCACACCTCCCTGCACTTTCATATGCCTACATGGAAAGCCTAAGGCAGGGTGAGCAGCAGCAAAGACCCCCGGAGAACAGAACAGAGCAGCCTCAATGACAAACAGAAATGACATCAATAGGTCAGACACAACATGAAAAGGAGGAGCTGGGGTGGAGGCGGGTTGCAAAGCAGCTTGCAGAGGAAGCAGCAACAGTAGGCAGGCCAGGGCAGTTTAAATAGGGCGCCCTGAATGAGATTTGCTATTTGGTTGCATCGAAAGGATTCTCTTCTTTCAATCAGCAGCTCCATCAGTTGATTGGGCAGAAAAACATGTCTTTAACCACCCAACCAGTTTACATATTTAAAAATGTAAAAAAAAGCCAATTATGTAAAATGATATTTTAAAGTTGTGAGAAATTAGCAGTATTCTGTGCTCTGTGTGTCCTCTGAAGGAGCAGAAACGAAGACTGAGCCGCTGCAAAGCGACAGATTCTTGTTAGGAGCTAAATCAGCAGCACAGATCACACACAGCTCCCGAGCTAAGGAACAAGCTACTGCAGGAGCACAGACTTGTTAGCAGCTAACCCAGTAAAACACACAGTCTACGGCTGCTCAGCGCATACCCTCCAAACCAGGGAAAAAGAGCCACTGCGCAGCTATACCCTTTTGTTCAGCAGCTAACGTTAGCACAAAGCACACAACCACAGCAGTGAGAAGTAACTGCCAGCGGGCCGGAGAGACTGCAAGGTGCATCAGTAATAGCTGTATTGCTTGTGTTTATATGATTGTGGCATTTAGCAAACATGTTTATTCATACATTTATTGGACAGAGAGAGCTATGATAGCTTGTTGAACTTCAGAAACTCACAGCTCGCACATGGGATGAACAGAATGACACTGATTCCATGTGCTCTAACTTTAGTAGAAGGCTCCAGTGCTTCATCAAGCAGGTTTTTGTGTGCTTGATGACCCAGTATAACTAAGCTGTAATCACACATAATGATCAACATGCTATGGTGCCATCCAGCCTGGTTTTTGCGTCGTCGCTGAGGCAGGGGGAGAGCCATGACACAACGCCATGCAGCAGCACTTAAGTGGTTTAACTGAAAAACTGAATGACTTTAATATTTAAAGTCACTGCTACAGTTTGTGAAAATAAATGCTTTTCACACTCAGGCTGCCATCTTGCACGAAACGTGATCACACTTCCTCCGTGCTCCCCTCACTCTGTTATTCTCACCCTCTCCATCTTTCTCTCAAATGGTGCTTTATTGGCATGTTGAGAGCATTAAACACGTGAATACACACTCATGTACAAGTGCATGTTTGTATAGGCATTATTCTTCTTCTGCATAAATATATACACAGACATTTAAATACAAATACACAATCTTACACACACATGCTCTAGGAAATGAGCTAATCACACACTGAGTCATCAAATGAGGATTACTCATCTTTCTTCCTCTTCTTCTCGGGTAGGTGGGAGATGCATGGGTTGGGTTTTTTTAGTGTGTCCTACAGCGCTGTAACTAGCGCTTGGTACATGTTTTAATAAAGGAGGTTACAAGTCAAAGTCTCTCCTCTCTTCTTCTCCTCCAGTAATGGTAGCATCATGTATATTCTATGAGAGATAAAAGCAGGGGGGAGCAACAATAGGCCAGTTGGGGTGACGTTGTGTGTGTGTGTGTGTGTGAGAGAGAGAGAGAGAGAGAGAGAGGGAAAGAGAGAAGGAGCATGGAGTCAAACAGACGGCTAATGGTTTTCCTTTAATAAACCACTGTACTGCTCTCGGATGATTCGCCTTCACACGCAAACAGACAGCCGTGACTAAGATTAGCCTGAGGATGAACACAACAATAAACAGAGGAGAGAGGAGAGGAGGCGAGAGAGGAAAGGAGAGTAGAGGACGGAGGGGAGAGGATGAGAGGAGAAGAGATGATAGGATGGAGGAGATGAGAGGAGTGGAGAGTGTGGACAGACCATCAGATACCCTCAGCTGTAATTTCACATCCTTGCATCATTCATCTCTCCAGTTCAGGGAACTCTGTGTGTGTGTGTGTGTGTGTGTGTGTGTGTGTGTGTGTGTGTACTGTAAGGATGTTAATGTAAGTGATAGAAGGGAAAGTTTATTTTGTATTAAGATTCATTATTGTATTTTAGATTTCTTACTGTTTTCAAATCTATTTTCATCTATTTCATTGTGTTTTTTCATCTCGTGCAGTAATTTTAAATATTTTCCCTATTTCCTGTCTCATTATCAGCTTGTTAATCACTTCGTTCACATTGCACATAGCCACATTTTGTTTTTGTCGATACTATAACTCTTCCACCTCATCCAAACCTAAAAATTTTTTTGCGATAATTCGACTCTTCGATAAAAGAATGTTTTTAATTTTTTATGTGCAAGTTGAAAATGTGCATACAAATAGGCGGCTGGAAACACTTTGGGCTCTAGTTTCCTGGCGCGGCGGCGAACCCTGCGCAGAGCTAGTTTCGAGTAGCGCAACCCGAGGCGCCCTCAGTTTGGTAGTTTGGCAGACCGAGGTGCGCTGAGATGGGTGTGGCGGCACAGCAGGGGGAGGTGTCGACAGATCCAGCTTGGCGCAGTGACAGTTTCGTGCCAAAAGGCTTCGCCGAAGGTGCGCTAAAGGCTCACCAGCTGAAACCAGGTCCACTGTCAGCGCAGGCGGAGCGCAGCCAGTGTAAGTCGAAGTTTTGCTGACCGGCGGACAGTGCGCACACGTCACCAAAACCTCACAGGCAGGTCACAGTAGCTGCGCCAGTGCGCACGGTGTGCCAAACTTGCAAAATCCGCCTGGCCACACCCAGTTGGCGAAGCGCAGGTGCGCTGCGCCCCTGCCTCGCCCGGTCTGCGAAACTAGAGCCCTATTTGTTTGTGTGCGTGTGTTGGTAAGCATGGTAAGTATGTTGGATTTTTTGTAAGCTGAACCAGGTAGCAACTCTACAACGTTTACATCTTGTCGATCGTCACACTTTGGGTAAAAACTTTAACTTTCACCATCATTTTCCTCTCCAAATTGTTTAATAATATGGTTAAACTCAGTGTTAAAGAGTTCTTGAGATCTTGTGTGTAAAGACTTACCACTTATAATAATGTTTATGTAGCCTTACTGTACGTTCAAACCAGAAGCTTCCAAAGAGGCAAAGTCTCTTGCGGACGCCCAAGAAGCACGACTGTCAAAAATATTTGTGGCAGCTTTGGTCACTAGTTGCTCATCACGTGCATCATTGAACGTTCGATCGTGCTTGTCAATTTAAAGGAGCCGCAAAGCGGACTACTGGCTTGAAAGCAGCGTAGTTGCTGCTTGCTGTTGTCCAGTCCAAAAGCTCATAGTTGGCCTACAGAAAGACATGTTTGGTCAGTGAAAACAGAAAACGTATGTCATCCCCTTCAAACCAAGCAAGGAAGACTTGCATGCTACGTCGCAACATCAGCCTTCAATTCTCTACTCTATTACTAACATTACAAACTCACCAGACCAACCAACTACCACCACGACGTGGCCCCAAGCCTCATTCTTTTTATTTTGGTCTCTATAACCGTACAGCGACACATTATAAAGGACTGAGTGGGCGCGACCGCAAGTAATAAACTTCTTGATAATGTCGGAACAAGTGTGCTGTAGGAACCAAAGTTACATGGCTTGTTCTCTGGGACCCGCTTCGTCAAAGCATTCAGCATTCAGCATTCAGAACTGCGTCAGAGCTCATTACCATAAAGTTAAACGAGTTTTAACTCCCCTCCGGACCCGCTCCGGTCACTTTGGTGGCCCAAGTCAGCGGCTGACAACCAGGTCACTCAAGTCACCGGGCTCTCATTGAAAATGAATGACTTCTGCCGTTTTGGAAGCTCTGGTCGCTGCTCGTTTGAACGTACAGTTATAGCTAAATGTACAAACAGCTGCTTGCATTTGCATTCAGTTCAATCATACCTGATTATAAAGGTTGTCAGCTTACCACTGAAAACACTCTCATGTTTGCCTGAAGTAATCTGTTTTTCTTTTACTCTTCTGTTCCTTCCCTGACATGCACCATAACAGGCAGTGCTGTGATGTTTTCTACAGACTAATGGTTTTCATGTTATTAATTATCAATGAAGATAAGAGATAACTGTGAACGACAAAAGGGCAGGGAGGACCATTTGATTAGAGGCTGCAGGCTAAACAGCTATCCAAAAACATGTGTTTGAATAGAAAACAGTTTGATAGATTTAATATTTACAATGTTTCTTACTGAATTTGACTTTACAAGATGCTTCTGAGCATAAACAAGAACACAACAACACACAGTAGTGGATGCCTGACCTTGCGTGAGGTTCAGTCAATTCAGAAAAGTAGATAAAATAAAAAATGCATTCTTAAGAGAGTTTCCCAACAAACGTACCTAAAACTTTTCAAAACTGAGGAATACTTAATGGACAGACTGAGTCATTCCTGCTTTGATTAAAGTGAAATCTGATCTTTGGATAAGTTGTGGCCTCTCCTTTGAACATTATGGTCAGGGGCAGATGTGATGTGAGGCTGACTCATTCACTCAGCAGCCCAAGACATAACTAATTACCTGCCTTAGGGCCCTTTGATGACCCTTAATGAGGAACTTCTAAATGATCAAATCTCAAATGTTGAGTCCTCTGCTCACTTTTTCTGTTAATTGTAATGCTTATATTTTACTTACAAATGACCTTTGAAGGATTCCCCTCTCCAGCAGAGGGAAAATATTGGCAAATTCAACTCATTATTAGTGAGGATGAGATTTAAAATGTGTGCCACATGCTGAGGGTTTTGTTATGAATCTGACTATTGAGGCCGCTCTCATATGTTGCCCTAAATCTGATACGTTTGGGATACATTTTTCTGTTGCGTTTTTTTTCACTAGCCATCCAAGGAGGGGGTGATTTCTCTTTGAATTGTCTTCTTTTTTTAAGGGAATTTCCTTGTCTTGTAAGATATCTTGAGTCTGATTGGGGAACACTGCCATTGCAGTCCTGTCTGAGAAATTACATTTGTATGTTACTAAATTGCTTTCTTTCTGGCTTTTGTTAATTGCTGCCTGGATTAAGTTCAGAGACAACGTGTCTTTCAGGTGACAAAACACTATACATTCATATACCAGATGGGCTTGGGAAGGAAGAGTTTTGGGGAGGATGGCGAGCGTACAAAGTGCAGGATCATAAGAACGGAACCCTCGGTTTGCATCTAGACTCCTGCTGTAGGTTTAGGCAGCAAAAGCACTTTGGCAAGGTGAGGGGAATGTATAGCCTGGAAATCCAGACTCAAATCTAGGAAGATTTTGAGTCTGGCCCTCACCGATACACCCTTCCTACCCAGAGGGCGGCATTAACTGAGGCATATTAAATGCCGCCGCACGCAATTGGATAGCAAAAAACAAGGTGACGTATTCATTGCAGTTAGCTCCATTTGTTTGCCGAACAGTGGGGCTAACTGATATATTATGCTTTTGCCATATCCCGTCGGCAAAACGGCAAAAACATCCTTTCTGGAAGCGAAGGCTTCTAGGGCAGTCTTCTGTTCCTCTCTCAAGGAAAAAGATAAGTGTAGTTGGCTTAGCGTTTCTTCCAAAGCTAAATTGAATGGACGTGGTCCTTCGGCAGCTGCCATCTTGGCTGTTTACTTTTAGACACCTACGGCGCAGCGCTGTCGTCATCATGTTACACCCTCCCAGAGCCTGCATCTGTCAGATAGACTGATCTGATTGGTCCAGTAGGCGATTCACCGGGCTCTGCTCGTCGGGGCCAGATCCCCGTGCAGTGCAAATTCGAATTTGCTGGGGGCGGGGCATCTGGATTTCCAGGTTAGGGAATGTAGTGATTTTGGTGGAAAACAATTCTTTTTGCTGATACATTCAGTATCAGTATTTTTGCAACTTGCTGTGTATGTTAATTAGCAACATTTTAACAACAGTTTACTCAACATCACCTTTCCTTCAAAAAGTATTTGCTGTTTCAGATTGGTTGTATATAAATGCAGATTCCAGGAGACAAGGGTGAAGACCAGTGAGACTTTGATGTGTGTGTGATGAGGCCATACAAATGAACTGAACATTGATTTTGAGGCAACGCAGTGTCAGTATGAACAGATAAATCTGGATTTATGCAACCTTTACACTTACATTTATAAAGCCCAATCTCACAAATCACAATTTGCCTCAGAGGGCTTTACAGCATATGACATCCCTCTGTTCTTTGGACCCTCACAGCGGATAAGGAAAAACTCCCCCAAAAAAACCTTTAACAGGGAAACAAATGGTAGAAACCTCAGGTAGAGCAACTGAGGAGGGATCCCTCTTCCAGGATGGACAGACGTGCAATAGTTGTTATACAGAACTGATCAACATAATAAATTTACAGTAATCCATATGACAAAATGAGACATAAAGAGAGACAGAGAGAAAACTATAATACAGCACTGGAAATCTAGCTGATCTAAGGACAGAACAAATGCAGCATATGTATGAGTGTGTTTATTTACAGGTTTTTAAAGTCTTTTATCTCCACATAAGCTCAACTTTTAGTGTCACAACTTAATTACACCCTTATGTCAAGATATTAAATTACAATTTTGTGGTGCTTATTTATTCCGTCCATTATCCCATTATCCTATCAACAATGTGCAGTGTGTGTGTGTGTGTGTGTGTGTGTGTGTGTGTTTATGCATGAGACGCTAGAAAATGAAGCACTCTCTAAATTGTGCTGTTCAGGTAAATTAGACAACAGTTTCTCATATCTGTTCTCCAGAGACAGCTGCAATACTGTCACAGCAGTTTAGCCGGCTTATTACAGCTATAGCTTTATTGATCCACACACACACACACACACACACACACACACACACGCATAGGTATGTACTTGCATCTTGCATTCAGTGACACAAACACCTGCATGCAAAGTTATGCTCAGAAGCACAGAAAGACACACACACACCCACGCTGTGTGCGACAAGCAGAAATTCAGATACAAAAATTGTTTGTGTCCACACATTCTCACCACACACACACACACACACACACACACACACACATGCACACACACCTTGGGTCATTAAGGACTCCTACCAGTGTGTCCTGTAAGCAGTTTAGTTCCCTGGTGGACCGGTAATATACCGCTGTGTTTGTGTGTGTGTGTGTGTGTGTGTGTGTGTGTGTGTGTGTGTGTGTGTGTCGTTGTGTCAGCTGTTTTGAGCCTGTTAAGCCAGAGTTACAGTTTCTTAGTTGGCTTGGGAACAGTTTGTTAGCTATCTTAGGGACGTGGACGTGCTGAAAAATCATTACACAGGAAATTGGTTAAAGGGAGAGTTCATGTTTGGGTAAGGTTTTGTGGTTTCTTTACTTCCTGCAGTAAATTGGTTATGCTTTATTTTTGATTATTCTCCTGATTCCTTAATCAAGTTATTATTTTTTATTATAAGGCACTTCCCATCATATCTTTATCTGATTATAGTTTTTCAGAGATGCATTTATCTTAATGTAATGTTCTTTCTTTTTGTGTGCTTAAGGTTACTAAATTCACAAATTCAGATTTAACTAATATATTTACTATAATTCCCTTAACAGCATAATATACTAAATGCTTGAAGTAAACACTGCAAAATGTATCTCAGTTTGTCCAAACAGCACTGAAGCAAGTATTTTTCTTTTCTTGTTTTGTAGCTGTTTGCTTCTGTAAAGGCAAGAACACAGTGCACACTATTAAACAAGCAATCACACAAGCACTCTTCAATGATATAACAGTTTACAAGGTGCCTTAAAAAAGGAGGAATATAAAAGAGACAGAAGAGGATATATAAAACCAAGGGGAATGAAGTGTACAATCCACAAAATAAAACAATGGTTTTATGGTTGTGGTTATGGTTAGGAAAAGATCATGTCTTAGTAAAAAAAAACAATCGCATTTCGTGCCTAAAAAGGAAGTGGAAACACAGCAATGATTTGCTAAAACACAACCGGTTTTGTTGTTTGTTGGTCTTAACAGTGGTCTGCAGCTTGGTTGCACCATCCATCATCGCTTCCACCTTACAGTAACAAAGTCAGCTCATATATTGGACTGGACTGTCCAATATATGGACTGAAGAGCAACATCAGCAAAAGCATTGTAACCTTCAGTTTTCAGCCCTGAACTTGAAACAGCCTCTAATGGTCACGTCAGTTTGGCCACAGTGACTGATTTTTAATATTATGTAGAGACTGCACAGGTCACCAAGGACAGTTGGCATGTTATAGAAAATATTTTTGATTTTTATTGACTGGAATCTGGACTAATCTGGACTGTGATCCTGCTGTCTGAGTTGATTAACCCTTTGTGGTCAGGGGTATAATTGACCGTTTTTGACTACTTTTGATTTTACCTTTAAATTTCACCTTAAAAACTGTTTATCTTGTCTTGTTTGGTGTCATGTTTTTTCAGCACAACCTCACCTGTGTGACTTTACAGTTATTTTTTCATTTTAACATACTGTATTAACACACTGGGCCTAAAATCACACAAAAAACACCACTAATAGGAAAGGGGGTGTCATGGTTTTTTTTGCTTGCAAGCTCTTTCTGCTTAGGTTAGAATAGCTGTTTTTACCGTTTGTTCCTGCACCAAACGCACACCAAACGTGACAACAATATTTAGGAAAAACCATGGCGTAAATTATTTATCATAAGTCTGGTTTTACTTGGCCTATCAACACAATTTCAAAGTGGTATATAGTTTGAAGTTTGCAATTTCGACACAAGTTGAAACGGAGACTTAGCGAGGCTATGTCTTGCTGCTATGTCATAAATCAGTCATGTGATTTGGATGCAGTCTGTGGACTCCAGAGGGTTAATAACAGAAAAAATAAAAATCAAAGTTTACTGTGAGGTTTTGGCAAAGAAATGTGAACAACATTTTATTTTTTTAACAAGTCACGCGGTTAGGGTTGCTGCCAGTTTAAAGGGAAATTTCGGTTTATTTCAACCCATCTCCTATCGTCCTAAATTTGTTTCAAGTGACTAGTGACATAGAAATAATAGTTAGCATGTTAGCCGTTAGCCTAGATATAGCCGTAGCGTCAGACCTGTTAAAACTTAATTGAACGGGCATCTTTTCAAGTGCAAAGTTAGTCCACTAAACAAGTTTTTTCTCCACAAAGACCGCCTCATATCGTTAGGATAAATGTCAGAGAACATATAGAAAACGATACGGTGTAACGTTACCTGTGAATGCTGTACCCCAATGCCCACAGAAGAGGAATACCTCTGTTGCAAGGAATGGGACCGGTTGCAGCCTTAGCTAAATGGTAAACAACAAACATGGCAGCACACCGGTAAGGTAAGACAACACGTTTACATGTCGTTTTCTATATGTTCTCTGACATTTATCCTAACGATATGAGGCGGTCTTTGTGGAGAAAAAGCTTGTTTAGTGGACTAACTTTGCACTTGAAAGGATGCCCGTTCAATTAAGTTTTAACAGGTCTGACGCTACGGCTGTATCTAGGCTAACGGCTAACATGCTAACTATTATTTCTATGTCACTAGTCACTTGAAACAAATTTAGGACGATAGGAGACGGGTTGAAATAAACCGAAATTTCCCTTTAAAGGATTGATTTTCTTTACTTTATTTTTACCAACCATATTATCAAGGCATGAATTAGCAAATACCTATATTTATATCAGTAAATACATGTACTCATGAGTCTCCTAAGTGCATCATGTCACAATTTTGTGATTTCATTAGGTTGACAGTGACCTGAAAGAGCACTGAAAAGATGAACAAACAGAGACACAAATGTTTACTGTCTATGACGTCCTCTCCTCTTTGAGCAGTTTTACATGCGTCTAAAAGCCTCTGGTGCAATCTGCAGGGCTATGAGGAGAGGAAAAGTAGGAAAAGTAGGTCTGTGGTGCTGCAATGCTTCTTAAAAAAAAAAAAAAAAAAGCTGACGGGGCAGAAAAGGCAGTACTCTGATCCATATTCATATTTCCATTCATTTTACTGAGAACTCTCTACAACTGTTGATTCACTTTGAAGAATCACTGGTTCGTTTTCAGGAGCATGTGCAGTCAGTTTTCTTTTGCATAATTACACAGTTACCTTACAGGGTTTTCCTGTGGCTGTGTGAGGGTGTGTGGTTAGCAGAGAAACACACACAGGTGAAGTGTGTCTTTACTGTACACACACACGCACGGTCTACAGCCTCCTGCAGAAATTACACATTCAGTTTAAGGGCTCATTTTTCATTAACCTTTATTTGTCTGGGTTAAGCTGGTTGAGCAAACGTGCTGTTTTTCATTACTTTCTGTTCACACACATTCACACCAGTGAGCCTCACTTAAAGAAAACCTCAGACGTATTTATCTCAAGCAACAGTTCATTTATTTTGTTTTGTCCTTCAGGAAGTTTAAAACACACTGCACCAGTTGAGCATGAATTTGGTGACTTTAGCAGATAAATTGCAACTCTTTTTTTTTTTTTTTTAATTTGAAAACACTCAATGTATCCGCACTTTTACCTCACAGCAGAAGGAAATTCCTTCCTTTAAAGTGATCAAACAAATAGGCGAGTTAGCTTGTCATTTTTCCTGCTTTCTCATGTGTTTAATTAGTTCATGTGTGCTTTCCTCTAAAGAGAACTTTGCTTAATCAGTTTTAATGTGTTTTGAAATTATGTAAATCATGATTCTCACTCAGTTGTGTCAATGTTCTTCACAATCAAAAGCTTTTTTGGCCCATTTCCCTTAGTTTGGCCTACTGATGCTACACCTGTGAAGCTTTGCTCACCAGAATAAATGTTAGCATCGTACATTATTGCAGAACACGGATAGGCCTATGTGACATTAATACATTATTATGTAGTTAGATATTTTGAAACTTGAAACCAATGCTGTGATCAACTTGTGATCATGTTTAAGCACAAAAATCACTTGGTTATAGTTGGGATAAGGTCATGTTTTAGCTTAAAATAGCTGCTTTTGGTGGCACATTTGCTGCTGCAAAACCTGCCGGTGTCTTGCTAAAAACAACACATGTAATGTAGCTACAGCTGTAACACTATCCATCGTTTGCAGAAACTTAGCATACGATGCCAACATTTTCTTCTGGCGACTGGGCTGAGTGAAAAGCCAGCAACTTATCAGTTTTACTAGCTGATTGATGACTGTCAGCTGTAGCTAGCTAGCTAGCTAAGTTGGGTTGTTGAAATGGCATCTCTGGATGATTTTTTTTTTCATAGATTCCAACTGACTTAAACTAATCATCCTATCAAAGTGTTAGTCTTAAATATGCACTTAATGTTCACATGCTATGCTAAATTAGACTAAAATTACAGTAGACCTACAAGGAAAGGTTAGCATCCTTACCAGGTTATTCATGTTGAAGAAATGTAAGTCCTAATAAAGAAACATTGTTGTTCCTGGACTGCCATGTAGAGGTAACCTGGAAATCCAGATGCCCCGCCCCCAGCAAATTCGAATTTGCACTGCACGGGGATCTGGCCCCGACAAGCAGAGCCCGGTGAATTGCCATCGGACCAATCAGATCAGTCTATCTGACAGAGGCAGGCTCTGGGCGGCGTAACATGATGATGACAGCGCTGCGCCATAGGAGTCGGAAAGTAAACAGCCAAGATGGCAGCTGCCGAAGGACCACGTCCATTCAGTTTAGCTTTGGAAGAAACGCTAAGCAGACTACACTTATCCTTTTCCTTGAGAGAGGAACAGAAGACTGCCCTAGAAGCCTTTGTTTCCAGGAAGGAAGGATACAGCAAAAGCATAATATATCAGTTAGCCCCACTGTTTGGCAAACAAATGGGATTTAGTGCAATGAATACGTCGCCTTGTTTTTTGCTCTGATTGGCCATCGTACTATCCAATTGCGAGCGGCGGCATTTGAGATGCCTCAGTTAGTGCCGCTCCTTGGGTAGGAAGGGTGTATCGGTGAGGGCCAGACTCAAAATCTTTCTAGATTTGAGTCTGGATTTCCAGGCTAATGTAGAGGTAATTAGCCCCATAAATAGCCTTTAGAATGCCGCAGGAAAGACATTTTTTTGTACGCCAACATGGAAGTTACCTTTTGCCATGTTCCCTCGTTAAAAAACCAACAGAATTCTTCCACTGGACTTTGGATTATTGCAGAAAATAAGCTCTATGGCGAACAAAGATTTATGATACTTACACATTTTGTTCAGCAAGATAATCTTTTAAAATGAACAACACCTGTATGATTTTTGAAACCTAGATGTGATAAAAAGCTAACATTAGGCTATAAACGAACTACATTACGGTTGCGTGACTTCAATGACGCCACAACAACGAGGCTGTAAAGCTGCAATCAGCTTGATGACGCTCTGTCTCATTTAGCTACTTGTTACAAAAGCTTCACAATTCAAAATTAAAATTGATCAGATCGATAAAGGAGCTGGCTGAAGCCAAAAATTGACTGTCAATTAAAGGATTTTTATTACATTTCAGTCAGAGTGCCTCAGATTGCCTTTTTGGCTTCAGCCAGCTCCTTTATTGATCAATTCCATATGTCTTGAAGAGCACCTGATTTTTTAACAATACTCTTTTAACAATCTTTACATTTTTACATTTTGGCATCTCTCCTGACCCAGACTGCAGCACTCCCACCGCTTCGTTTCTCCTTAAAATTGATCAGGTTTTATAATGGAGAACAAAACATGAATGTCTCTCGGCCTTTTAAGTTACTCTAGGTCAAAACTGTAGCTAGTAAGCTAGGTAGCCTGGTTTGTTAACGGTTGCATCTTACATTAAGAGCAGATGAATACATGGTTTAGTCTGTTTCTTAAACTTTTGCTCTGGTGTTTTTGGTTTTGGTGAGACAAAAAATACAAGGCTGTCACAACATGGCTTTAAGATTGGCACGTAGCTGTCTGGTGTGCAGGAAATCGTGATGTGAATGTGGCAGCTACATGCGAAATATTTGATTCACATACATATTTTACAGACTTTTACATGCAGCCATAACATGCAAACCAAACAGCCAGTTATTCTTTCCTAAAGCTTATAGCCAAATAAATTCCTGCTGACTCATCATAAATCAAAATGCTGTCGTGGCCTCCAAAGGAAACAGCGGCAGCAGTAGCCTCGGAGCTTTTTCCTCTGAGCAGATCAATATCATTGTAATGAATTGTACTGAAACACACACGCAGGTATTTTTCATTATTTCCGTTCCCGTGTTGCTTTTTGAAGTGTAACAGAGTCTACCAGAGAGCTAATTTAGCTGCTCTGATGGGAAGGAATAAACCAACAAAGAAACATTTTCAATGTTCTTCACTGATGTGAGCCTGGGTTTGTGCAAGGTTAAGAGGAAAGAGTTGGAGAGGCAGAGGTGTGTGTGTGAGAGAGGGAGTGTGTGTGTCATGTGCAGAATCAGCAAAGTGTGTACGTGCAGGTGTGTTCTCACAGGTGTGTGTGTGTGTGTGTGTCAGAGGAGGCTCGAGGGGATGTAGCAGCAGTTTCCTGCTCCTCTCGGTTGCTTCCTAAAAAATCAATTCCAGCTGCTGCAGTTTCTTTCTCCTCCTCCTGTCCTTTCTCTTTCACCCTCTTACAGTATCTCCTCTTCCCTTTCATCCATACTCATCCTCTATCTCCCTTTGAAAAAAAGGACCTTGAAACAGTCTGAAGAGTAATCTAACATCACGTAACAGTTGATTCTATGGATAAAAAGAGCATCAGCTAATGTTTCAGTCAATGATCTCAAACGCAGCAGTGATCATGTGTATTGAACACGGCACTGATCACATCCACACCTCAGGGAACCTACATGAGGACCTGGTGGTTTGTATCCTGAAGCTAGGAACACACTGGAAGTCTATGAAAATACTTAGCAGGGTTTTCACATTTTTGCAAACTTGGAAAAGACCCTACTGAACCTACTGTTTTCCTCTGATGTTGATGTAAAGTCTCAAAATGATCAGAAACATCTGTTTTTGTTTTAACATACCAAATGCCTTTCGCACTACTATCACTCAGATCAAGATAGTGGAACTAACAACACTCATATTCTGTTTCTGGCCAGGATGATCAGAACCAATTTCTTGCAAATTTGTTTTAAGTTTGTGTTACATTTTGATAGAAATCTAGTCTGAGTAGGCGGAAGTTCGCTGCATAGATCAGCCTCTCATTGGGCGGAACGAGCCACCCGCTGAAGTCCCGCCCTACCACCTCCGGTTGTGCAGCAGTTTTCAACCGTTTTCAACACGTCCTTTACTAACTTTTGCGGTTTTTGATCTTGCGGGGATGTAGCCATTTTTCTGCCATGGTTCGCGTCCTGTAGGTGATATTTTTGTGAGCGTGTTACACCAAAACCTGTTTCCCCCCGGCAATATTTTTGCAAGCGCACCGTTGCTGTGGCACCACCCAGAACGATTGTGACTGGTTGAAAGAAGTACAAGCAGCCGGGGCGTTTTTTTCTCCAATCTCACAGTGAGAGTCGGCCCAGCCAGACCTTTCTTTTCTTGAGAAAGGTCTGGTGAGCGAGACTAATAGAAATCCAACTTGTACCGTACCCCAAAATTAATACATTAAACAAACATAAATGCAATATTTTCATCATGTTTTCTACATCATTTCTGTATATTTGAAGTATGATGTCATCTAATTGTGCCCTCTTCTTCAGCAATGGTTTGATGGCACCTGACTGGAGAATTAGCGCCACCAAGTGTTTATCTTGATGCACCCAGCTGTTGCATTATTTCACATTTTCTGTTGCCAAATTTCTGGAAATTTGGTTAAAGTTTCGATGGACGCTTCTTTCCAGCTGATCACACAGAAAGCATTTGCAGGTTGCAAAGCGTGAGGTGCACCGCACTACCTTTTTTTAATTGAATGTCACTAGTGAAGGAGCCCCCCCCCCCCCCAAAAAAAAAATGCCTGCTACAGCTTTTTATTGTTGCTAGGCAACCATGCAATCACCTCCTTATCCTAACCTTTCTGTGAAATCAGTTTCATTTTTCACAGTAATTAGTATCTGGTTCCTAAAATGTTCAGGCAGAGGGTACCTGGTGTAGCTCTGGTTGAGGGTGAGAGGCTGTCAGCAGATAGTTTGTTGGGCACAGGGAAACAGAGATCTGTGTGGGTACATGAGACCCTAAAAAAGAGGGTGGATCAAGGGGAGTACCACCAGTTGGTCCAGGAGCTTCGCCTCCATGATGGCCGTTTCCAGGCATATTTTAGGATGACTCAGGGGCAGTTTGACAACCTGCTGTCTATCGTCGGGCCGTATAGCTCTGGGTATCTAGCAACCGCTACCACCAGCTACCGTTACCAAAGCTTCATTCTCATTAGAAACAATTACAAAAAGCCGCCTCCAGCTGCTAAAATGCTTTCTGCAAGATCAGGGCCTAACTCTTGCTTCAAGATCATCAGTTTACACAGGCTACAAACAATAACACAGCAGCAACACTAAGATGTGTCAACATGTTTGTTTCTATTTAAAAATGACTTTGCTGCAGACAGACAGCCAAAGAGTCAAGTCCTGCTGCAGGCTGTTTCTTGAACAAAGGTCAGAGGTCACAAGAGCTTTCTTGTTAATCTGTGTCCAAATGTTTGTGACAGGCAGCAGGGATCTCAACGAGGTGGGAGTATGGCAGAGTTTGCTGCACAATACACACAAATGTCGGTGGACTCTGTAATGTCTGATTTATTTCATTTCAACACATTTTAAAACTAGAGTTGCACAGCAAGGTGATGAGGAAAAAAAGACAGTGAGGGATAATATATAAACCAGTAGGATGTGGTAATGGCAGATAGTTTCACAGACATGACATGGATGATAGAGCAATAGACGTTTCACTATTTGAATAAACTGTAACTGACAAGTGTAATTTATTTTTTTATACTTGCATTTATCAAGCTCTTTTAGAGGCAATTTAGATCCTGATGAAGTCCATTCTTCCAAAGTAGACACACACACACACACACACACACACACACACACACACACGCTTGCACAGAGTGATGTGTAGTGGCAACATACATCTTCATTAGTGTCCAGTCATATCTCTGTTCTCCTCACACTTTGTGGCTCCAGTTTCTTTGTTTCTCCCTCATGAATGTTAAAATCTCTGAGTATTAACACTCTGTCATATTTAGGCGTAATGACTGAGAGACGCTCAGAGGATTGTTCAGTCATATTTCCAGTTAATCATGGTTATGCTTGCTTAACCTCACGCAGGAAACATTCTCCAGAGGGGGAGAAAGGGAGAAGCACCAAATGACAAATAAGACTCTATTTCCATTTTATTGCAATGAGCAAAATTTATGGTAACAATTTGTCCTGACTGATGCTGAGTTTGAAGGCAGATAGCTCAGGCACAAAAGGAAAGATGATCTCTGTAAATATGATCTGAAGACAAAAATTTTTTTTCACCTTTCAAAAGGTGTTTTGGTTGTTTATAAGGTGCTGGCAGCAGATGATAAGCTTTAATATTATCACACAGTGTCTTTCATGAAAAGTTTCTTGAGAAACACTTTTTATATTATTGCCATACGCTACTGTCAGTCCTCATTTTGAGATTTTAAACATTTTTTTAACCAAAAAATCCTCCACAGAGAATGAAATCAAGAGCAAAGATTACAATAATGCTTCGAAGTGCACAAATCAAGTTATTAACAAGAATAAATGTTAGCACTGTACATTTCTGCAAAATATGTTTAACATGTGGTTATGTTTAGGCACAAAAAACACTTAGTTATGGTTGGGGAGAAACATCATGTTTTGATTCAAGTACCCGGTTTTAATTGGGGCAGGAAATGCCATTACATGCTGCTAAAAAAACACCCAATTTTGGTGGCACAATTGCCTCTCGTAATTTCATGACATGAAACTAAAAACCACCAGCTTTTGGGGTCCCAGTCATGGCTAGAAAATGCTACGATGTGTCACTAAAAAACATCCAGTTTTGATGCCACAGGCTCTGCTGGAAATGCAGCGATGTGTAACTAAAAAACCCCCACTTTGGTGCTACAGTCCCTGCTGAAAATGCCCCAGTATGTTGCTAAAAAAACGGTTTTGGTGGCACATTTGCTGTTGGAAATGCTGCAATGTGACACTATGTGACTGCTATTTGTTCTTGATCAGTGGTCTGCAGACTGGGTCTGTCCAACCGAGGTATTACAACATCCACCACTGGGAAAGTCAGCTCATATACATGTAATCAAAATATATCACTTCAACATATCTGTGATTTGCAAAGATGTACAAAATTTCCCTCTGGTGACCAGGCTGGAGCACCTCAGGAGAATAAAAAATACTTCAAATCACACCTCTATTATGGGAATAAGTAATCCAAAGTCTGGTTTCAATAATCATTAGCAATCAGCTAGAATTGCAAAGGAGAGATTCAACACCTCTGCTCCTAGTATCCATACTGAATGTTAAGACTTTTCTATGAATTTGGAGACCTGACGTGTTTAATAAGTTTAAGTTACACACAGTCGGATTTGTAAAGGCTCTTAAAAAACAGATTTTTGACTATCATGTAGGGATAGTCAGTATTTCTAAAAACCACAATGTCTTGCAGCAAACATATTGACAGATAGGAGAGGCAGGTTACCTGAGTGATCCAACAGGTTAAAGCTATAGTGCGTAACTTCTATGTGTCCATAAATGTCCATTTCACCCAAGCCACTACTAGAGGAGATGACACAATGCTGATTAAGCTGTTCGGCTCCCCTGACATCTCGCGGTATTTTTCAATATATATCATTTTTAGTATGCGTGTCGACCGGCGACATTCCCGCACTGGCGCAACAAGAAGGGAGGGGGAGGAAGAGTGGAGAGTCTCATAGCAAGAGGTAGAGCGCAGGTAGAAAGAGAAAGCAACATGGCGGAGAAGCGGCCGAGACACGGTTCAGAAGTGGATCCTACCACAAAGAAAAAGCCTGGACGTTCGGCTGAAGGTCTATTAGCAAAGAAGGAAAGTGACCGACGGAGAAGGCAAACAAGGATTTGTATTGGCGTCGCTTTTCCTCGGTGGAGAGCCCTGAAGGAAGAAATTGGGCTGAGGGCAGACACGGATGTTGCCTTGCTGCTGTTGGATAAGTAAGTGACTTGGTTTATAATTATATTATGAGTAGTATGAGTTGCTGTTACATGTACTGGACCTAGTACTTTATTATTTTCTTGGAAATGGTGCTATGAACGTAATGTAATGTTAGCAGCCTGGTGTTCGCCACGTTGTGTAGCGCTGTGTAGCGTTGTGTAGCGTTGTGTACACGGTGTGAAGCAAGTGTTACTTTGTGTACCATGGTGTGGCTACTGGCGAGTGTTACTCTGTGTACATGGTGTGTGGCGACTGGCGAGTGTTACTCTGTGTACGGTGCGTGGCGAGTGTTACTCTGTGTACAGAGTGTTACTCTGTGTACATGGAAGTGCCGGCTTATTTGTTGTAATAACGCTTTATCCGCTGGGAGGCGACAGAAGTTACGCACTATAGCTTTAAGATGTATCATGATGAAAAATGCTACAGTAATAATATTAATAGTTTGTAATGAGCCACTAGTTGCTCCGTTATTAACCCTTTAGCAATTCAATGTTCAGTAAGCCTCCAAAAATTGGAATGTGAGTCTTGAAAGTCATTGTTATTGATGAACAACTCTATCCGCCCCATTCAGTTATTTATAGTTCCAGTTTTTTGCTTTTGGGGCTTTGAAAACTTATTTCCCCTGTAAATATTCCGCTCACGCTGTGTGTCTGAATGTTTTGACATCTCACTCCTGAGTTGTTTTGCCTTCAAGACAGATTAGCGGGCCAGTGATTTGAAAACAAGCACGATGACCCCGGTGGATAAGTTCAAGTAGTTTGATGGAATCTGTTTGATTACATTCATTCCTCTCTTTGTTTTTATGAACACCTCCTCGGATACTGTTTAATCAGAAGCTGCTGTATTTAGCAGCCATTTATCAACACAATGCTCTCTCCTACTGTTCACTGCCGCGCACTTTACCTCTTTCTCACAGTAATATCTCGTGAACTGAGCTCCGATTTCTCTTGGATGGGGTCTTTACTCAGTCAACCAAAGGCTAACTAGCTAATTAGATCTCAGGCTACCTGCTGTGTTTGCCCTTGAGGAAGGCAGTGGTTTAATACCAGGGAGTGAGTGCAGATTTTTGGGCCATTAATGTGTGTTTGAGTCTGTAAGTGTGTGTGCATGAATGCCTTCCTGCGTTGATGCAACTATAGCACTGCAAACTACAACCTTAATAAAAAAATATATTGGGAATCATACCTGCTGTCTGTTGCACAAGAGTGAATGAAAAGTCAACCTCTTCTTTGTCAAGAACTCCAAAATCCTTCAGCCTTTACTGGTAACGTGCTCATTTTGGTTATATTCATTTATTTAATTATTAATCAAAATTCCAAATTGATAGTTTGCTAAATTTTATGAGACTGATATCATTAACTGGCTATCATTTTCCCCTTTATGGGAATGGTGCCCCACAAGGTGATTTGATGTAAATTAAGTCACATTATTTAACATAATTAATCATTATTAATTATTTTACGATAGCCATTTTTATACTTCAATTGGAGATCTGTTACCAGGTCAGGCTCGTGTTAAGGCTTAAGTCCCAATAACATGAATTATGAAATGCTCAAAGTTTATTATGGGATTTTTACTCAATGATGCCTACATGAGTTTTAATGACAATCTATTAGATAGACGTTGAGATACACGATTAGTTTTTGACCTTTTGCAGTTGTTTTGAAGTGGAATAATTGGCCAGAGGATGTGTCAGACTAAAGGTCCTCAGCAACCCATATCTGAAGAATTTATGATGCTGTGTGCCTGGAGGTGTTGAGAAATCTGTGTGGCAGTATTCCTTACTGTAGTTCATTTGTGTGAGGATGGTATAAGCAGAAAGGTCAACATGTTAAACATTCATCATATGCATGGCACTGGTTGTCATTTCTGACATAAACCTAATGAAAGTTTAACTATCTTGACTATAGCTTGTCTTAAGGCCCAGACACATAAAAATGAACTAGTGGTGACAAAGGCCGACAGATGATTCGCCCTATGTTGCCTGTGTTTAGGCAAAAAGGGCTGCACTTGAACACACCGCAAAGACTGCAGCCAGCGGCCAACTCTGTGCCTGCGTGAGAGAAAATGACTCTTCATATCAGCAGGTAGTGGAAGTCTGCATCATCATTCAACCAGAATTACTGCCCCGCAGTTGTATGTCTCCGCACACAGTCAAGTTTCTCTTGACTGTGAAAACATGGATGCTTCACACACATTGTCCCACTGACAGCACAGAAGGTCTGTACAATCAGCACAGTTTCAGTGTTGGCACCCAAGATAACTGCCACCAATTAAGTATCTGACCACATATTTCCTCTCCCTTTCCTGAGTTATGATAATGAATAATGGCCAGGAAGAAGTCTTTTGCATAACATTATGATGTCACAGTGAAGCTGACCTTTGACCTTTTGGATATAAAATGTCATCACTTCATTATTTTATCCTATTTAACATTTATGTAATTAACTGTTTATTAATTAATTGATTGTTATCAAAAACATATTTTGTGAGGTCACAGTGACATGTCAGTCCACAGTTTATCTTCAGTCCAAATGGATGTATCAGCTTTAAAGAAATTCCCTCAAGGTGTTCTTGAGATATTGCATTCACAAAAATGAGACAGGGTCACACTGACCTTGACCTTTGATCACCAAAATCCAATCAGTTCATTGATGAGTCCAAGTGAATATTTTTGCCAAATTTGAAGAAATTCCCTCAAGGTGTTCTTGAGATATCACATTCACGAGAATGAAACAGACAAGGTCACAGTGCCCTTGACCTTCCACCTAAGACCAACAAAAACTGACTGGTTTATTGTTGAGTTCGGATGGACTTCTGTGCCAAATTTGAATAAATTCCCTTTAAGCATTCTTGAGATATCGTGTTCACAAGAATGGGAAAGACGGACGGACTGATGGACATGAAAATCAAAAGCGAAGACCTACAGGATGGATTAAAGATGCTGACAGATTAGCCAGTTAGCACATTAACGGCACAACTCAATGTTAAAATAATATTTAAAATGTGATTTTCAATTCTGTTTTCAGCCTCTAAATGATGAAGATTTCCTGCTTCCCTCTGTTTTCTGTCATATTAAACTGAATATCTCTGAGTTTTGGACTGATAAAACAAGATATTTAAAAAATTTACCCTGGAGTGTGAGCAACTGGGATAGACATTTTTCTCAATTTTGTGGTTTATGGACCAAATGATCAATTAATCGAGAAAATAATCAGCCAATAAAACAATAATGAAGATTAGAGCCTTATTAAAAAACAGACAAAACAAAAATAAAAACAGTTCAAGAAAGAATCATATTATAACAACAATAAAGTTGTAAGTTAGAGGAAAAAAGTCATAATATCATAAGAATAAACTCATAATTTAATGAGAATAAAGTAACACTATTTCAAGCAAAAATTTGTAATATTACAAGAATAATGCTGGAATTTTATCCGAAAGAAAAGCTGTAATATAACGTAATTAAACTTGTAAATTACAAGAAAAATTACATGAAAGAAGTCACATATTGGAGCCATTAAGTCAGGTGACATGACAGCAACAAAGTCCCTGACAAATCGCAGATACAGGGGCCTTAATCTGCGACGTTTTTCTTGTGTATTTACAAGTTTAATCACATAATATTACGACTCCTTCTTGTAAAATTACGACTCAATTCTTGTAATGTTATGATTTTTTTCTTGAAAAACTTCATTCCCATTAAATTCCAACTTTATTTTAATAATACTGTATTATGACTTTTTCTTGAAATCACCATTTTATTCTCTTTACGTTATTCTTGATATGTAAGTTTTTTTTCTTCTTCAATGTGGCACTTTGTAATAGAAAATTATCCTTAGTTGCAGCCATAATTTTAATCACTTTAACCAGGGTCTCTGGACATTAAGAGCTGGGCAACAGCTTGTTCTGTAAGTCTGTGAAATTCTAAAGTGGAAAACACACCGCCGCCATACGCTGCGCGTCAAAACGCCCGTCTCCATTATATTCTATGAACAAACCCACACCGGCGCCGGCCGACACGCCGCACCACTCTGCTTCAGCCCACTGCTCTATTTCCAGTGCAGCCGGCGCTGCGAGAAAAGCCTTTTATGTACGTCTCGGCCGCAGTAGTATCAACTCCGGTTGCAGCTTTCAAAGGGGTATCTGGATACTTCACGATATTAAGTTTTTCAAATTTTTAATAAGATGATTTTGATAAGAAACTCACCTGTGAAATCCAAGTTGTTGTTGCCTCAAAGTTTTTCCTCTTCTTCTTCCGTTACTAGCAGTTGGCAACCATTGGCAACTAGTGTAGGTACAGCCAACTAGCGGGCTGAGGTGGGAAATACACTTTGTCGATGGTGCCGCTGCACGCCGCTGCCAGTGTATGCTGGGGGGCGGCACTTCACGGCCACAGCGCCGCGCTGGCGGTGTGTGTTGCACTTAACACAAGCTAACTTTAGCTAACCAAGTCCTGATGAAAACGAGAGCACTTTCTCACCTTCTGTTATTCTTTAATGCAATCAAAAACAAAATCTGTGTTATGTCTAATATAATATGTCTGTTATCAGTTGTCACATCATATCATTATTCTGTTGTAGCACTTATCACATTACTGTTTATTGTCCCTCTTCAATGGTCCAGTGACCCCCTATAGAAAAGTACTAATGGGCCAGTTTGACCGCCTCCCAGACAACCCTGGTTTGAACACTGAGACGGATACATAATGCTGCATCACTAAGTGACACAGGGAGAAATAAAAATGAGTGTTGGAGGACTTAAAGAAACAGGGAAAGAAAAAAGAGAATAGAGAAATAAAGAGTGACATGAGAGATTCAGTCAGAATATAAGTTGGTGCTGTTACATGACTTTCTGTCTGATGTCAAGGACTGGATGTTCCACAATCTCCTCCAACTAAATTTGGACAAAACTGGGATTATTCAGGGGGAAGAAAAGCTTGAATGACTTCAGTCTGTCCTTCTCTGTTTTGCCGCATGCACCCCCCTCGCTCTCTCCCTCTCTGTCTCTCTCTTAATCTCTCTCTTCCTCTCTTTCCCTCCTCTCTACTCTCTCTTTTTTTGTCTTTCTCTTTATCTCGCAGACAAAGCATTGGTTGCTCGTTTTTGGGCAGAGTCACCTTGAGTGAGTTGTCTGTGTTTTTTGGGACATCGGCAAAGGAATATATAGTGTAAATGTGTGTGTGCTGGACATGTCTTTATACTGCATTTGTTTTTATACCAGAGGATAGACATTTTTTCTCTTTATTCACTTACAGCATGACTGGACTCTTCGTTTTGGCTCAGATTTCTGGCCTCTAAAGTTAAAAGAGACCAAGTGAAAAGAAGGTAGTCACTCAATTTTGGCTTCTTCTAAGAGAAGAAAAATATTACACATTTTCTGCTTCAAAAAAGGAGACTTGTTTGCTGTAAAGTGCTGCTTTGTTGATGAAACTGTTTTGTTTTGAATGACGTATTTCCAGGATTTGAGTTTATTCATGAGCAAAGTCTGTTTTAATCTTTAAAACTAACACATGAAGGCAAAACAAGGGGAAAGCAATGCGTCATCATCGTAGTGTTGTCATGACTCGGCAATATCCACCCTGACAAGCCTCACAGGCTCAGCAGAGGGACGGCACAGACTTTAAAATGTTTATCAGATTTAATTCTCTAAAGTCTTTTTCAAGGAACAGAGCAAAACACTCCAAATGTGGGCTTTAAAGCATGTAAGCAGAAAAACTCTCACTCTCTTTCTGTTTCTCCTTTGTCTACTCCTCCTTTCTCCTGGCAACATGTCCTTCTCTTGATTTAATATGTTTGTGTGTGTGTGTGTGTGTGTGTGTGTGTGTGTGTGTGTGTGTGTGTGTGTGTGTGTGTGTGTGTGTGTGTGTGTGAGTGTAGTGTGTAACATCAGTAATGTGTTTATGGTCTCAATTGCTAGTTTTAGTTCTTCTTTAAACAAGCAGGATGTTCATCATGTAAATTATGGTCCCATTTAGAGTAAAATAGACAGTAAATCAGGGTATGTTTTTGGCCGTGGTTACATCGTGATTGAGTCACTATCACAGCGACCTGTCGGTAGTGTCCTTAGGTTCTCAGTCAGATCTACCCCTCACTCTTCCACAGCTCCACGGGTCACTTCTGGCTTCTCACGAAAATGGCAACAGCCAAAACGCCAAGCTCAGGGGTTCAAAAACTGCAGCATACAAACTGACAGGGTACATCAAGGTGGCCATGTCCAGGGGTTGAAGTGGGCTGGAACAACCCAGAATGGCTTTCTGGCATTTGGATTAATAAATAATTACATGTTGTTGGCAGTCTTATACTTAATAATATCAAGCAAGTTAATTTTTGTGTGCTGCAGTTTCTTCTAGGTGATGCCATCAAGATATTCACTCACAAATCATATAGTAATGTCACCCCACAGTCCCGCCCCCAGTCTCAACATACACCAATTCATGTGTGCAGCTGTCGACAAAGTGGCGGCCACAGTACCGACTACATCAGTCAGTCAGTCAGCATCTAGCAACAGAGGGGGAGCGACTGAAACAGAGTGGCAGTTTTCTAAAGTGGTGGGTTATTTCAAATGCAACCTCTCAAACAGAGCTCCAGAAATCACCAAACACTCAAACGGTTTTATGTGCAACTTGGCTGTCTGTTTTGTTAGCTACCAGTACAGCAGTATGGTTGTGTCTGCACCTCAGCTCTTCAGGCCAGGGGTAGGGGGCCCTGCTAAGGGGGTTTCTGATGGACATCGCAAGCAGCACTGGCCAGAGAGCAGGGGCATCCTAATTATAGTCCTGACCAGCCGTGTTGGCAATGACTGTCAGTGATCCCCTAGAAGGGTCCTCCTCTCCTGGTCTGTCTGTGCTCACGATCAGTATCACGTCATGAGGAGCATAAAAGTGCCCTCAAATTGGGATGAGTACTTCAAGGTTAGAAAGTACATTAACGCTAATGTGTGATAACTTCACCCCCAAAGATAGAGACAGATGGAAGAAAGAGAGGACAGAAGAAGAAGATGATGGATTATTTTCAAGGGAAGGGCAGCTTGCACCAGTAAGCTAATGTTATTCAGTTTAGACAGTGGATACCTACATGACGTGTTGTCTCAAATAGATGTAATCACTGTGCTGTAATCTTGTGCATACTTTCACTGACAGTGTACCTGCTTTCAATCAGACTGCATGGTGCAGGAGATGTCATGAAATGTTTCTATGTTGGCAGATCACCGGAGCAACTTTAAAATTTAACCCCAGACATGTTGCTGCAAACAGAAAATTTTGTGATGCATTTAAAGACTGCAGTACATGTCTGAAAGGGCCTCATGTGTGCATGTGTGTCCCTAGAAGATATGACGAAATGATCTTATACAAACACAGGCCGGCAATCCCAACTGTTACACCGCCTACACACACGCTCTCACACACACACTGGGGAGGAGTCCTGCATGCACAAAGCACTGAGGTTTTAAAAAAATTATTAGCTAAAGTTGCTTGGCTGATGGTCGATGTTCTAAAAGCCCTGTGCAATACAACTTTAATAGCACTGGCAATAGGGTACACACACACACACACACACACACAGCCATTTTCTCCTCGCTTATTTGCAATGTCTGGTTTCTCTGTCTCCTCCACTTTCTGTCTCCGTTTCTCCTTCATCTGTCTGCCTGCTCTGTAGCCGAGGGCTAACAGTAAAATACAGCTCCTCGCTCATAAAACCAGTGAAAAACACACAACCAGTTATTGTTCTGTGTGAGCAACTGTCAGCCAACTGACAAACGACACAGAATTAGTGCCTCACCAACACAGTTAGATCATGACCTCAACAGTGTGTGTATTTCTGCGTGTGCATGTGGGTAGGTGTGTGTTTGTCCTTTGTACGGTGTGATTTGTTAATGTTAGGCCAAACATACTGTATGTTTCAGTATGTGCCGTGTGTTTATGTGTGTGTGTGTGGTAGAAAGAGGGAGTGTGTGTGTGTGTGTGTGTGTGTGTAGCGCCTGAGGGCTTTGTTCTGTACTGGTGCAATAAAAGACACATTAGAGAAAGAGAGAGATTACAGAAAAAAAAACATTATCACCCATAAATGGTGTTTTTTTTCCTCTCACAGAAAAAAACAATAAATCTGTGTGGGTGTGAGAAGCAACAGAGCAGAGTTTCACATGATGCATCGGCCTGGAAATCCTGTAAATACAACGCTTTACACCAACATACATTTTTTAAGGAATCTGACATTCAGTTTGTTGTAACGTACTGAGGCGCAAAAAAAACTGCAGCCTCAAGTGTACCTATCTGTGTCCTAGGAGAGCTGTGACACACTGTCGATCGCATCAGACAAGAAAAAAATATCAGAAGAGGTCTGTAAAGGAGAATCTGGAGGATGAAGAAAGAGAGAAGAAGAGGAGGATGGTGGCTTAGAGATAAGGGAGGGAGGACATAGAGAAAGAGAGGGTTAGTGGTGTGTGTACTGAGTGGAGGGTGGAATCAATTTCATGCTTAACACTTGTCTCACCCTCACAGTGTGTGTGTGTGTGTGTGTGTGTGTGGGGCAGGTGTGTGTGTGTGGGGGGGGGGCAGGTGTGTGTGTGTTTTAGAGAGGATGAACAGACAATAGTTTCCCAATTGGAAAGGATTCAATTTATAGCCAATCTATCTTCTGCCTCTCTCTCTTTCTCTCACACACACACACACACACACACACACTGTAAGACAGCTCTTCCACTCCCTCCTGACCTCTGTATGACCTATGTCTGTTTCCTCTTACCTGCGTGTCCGTCATATGACATCACACTGCTCTGCTTTAGCTCACTGTCCTGTTCGCCATCCAACAGTTGCACCGGAGGATAAGTGCTTTGTGAAAAATTACAGTCCGAGCTGAGGTGATTACCAGGGAGTTTCCCAGTGAAGTCAGACTGAGGATGAACATCACAGGCGGAGAACAGAGACGAAGAATTCTGGTTTATTACTTGAGGCTTATTTCCATGGTTCTGAACATTATTATTTTCTATGGAAACATCATTATACATCCCTTTAAAGAAGTCAGACAGGACAAGAAACTCGAGCAGTAAGGCCGTTTGACTGATTTCAAATAAACCCACAGGTTAGACAAACCTATCTGGAGGAGAATCACTTATAACCATCACATTACAATGGCTATATAACAAAACTATATACTGTCTGTCCAGCCATTCCAGTGAACACTGCTTTTTTCCTGGTTGGTTGTGCTGTCTAGCCCACTGCACACGTGCCTTAGTGAACCTGTCAGCTCTTCCCATAGACTTTACATTGAGACACAAAACTACAGGCTATATAGGTTTTGAAAAAGTCGAAAAGCTTGGTTAGTGGCCCTACATGTCATGCTATAACGCTGCAGGAACCCCTCTAGAGTCTGTTTTGGACGCTCCGCCATGGCATGTCAATTTATCCTCATTACATACATTGTGTCTTTTCAAAATAAACCTCTGTTTTAAAGGAAATGGACAGTCTCTTTTCAAAATAAACTTAGAACACAGGTAGAAAACTACAAAATAAAAGTACGTACATGTTTAGGTTTAGAAAACAACATCATGGTTTGCTTAAAATAAGTACATTGGTTACTAATGTAATGTATAGCATTGTGACAGATGTAACTAGCATAGCATGCTACTCATAGAAGCACACTGCATTGTTATCAAAAATAACTCTACTGACTTTTGGGTTCACAGTTTCACAGTCCACAGTTAGTTTTTTTTACCTGTAGACATACCCTCCCACCCCTCTATACTGACTTTGTCGCTCTTTATACTATGGCGAAAATGCCACCGCCCAGCACGTCTCATACCACCACTAAAGGGTGACCCATTGTGTTGGTATTCGAATTTTTGAGTCCCGATACCATAGCCAATACCTGGGCTTTTGGTATCTGCTGATAACGAGTACCGATCTGATACTGGTGTTGAATTAATAAGCTATATGCCTCACTGTGTGAAAGTGACTGGGATCATTCTTTTACGTAAAAGGCAACATCAGCCTTGACTTAAACATGGCTTTCCTGACTAAGAACAACATTTTGTAAAACAAAATTGATAAATAAATACATATTTATTGGTTAAATAATAATTTATTGGCTAAATATTGGCTTTGCAGATATTGCAAGTAGCCGTAGATCTTGTTGGCGTAGCAAGCGGGAAATAGCTCCCAACATCTAACATGTTTGCTGTTAGCTTCCTCTGCTATGCTCTCTACCAGTGTGCTGCTGATGCAAGACGTAGTATGCGCCCTTGTAATCAGATGTAAGCATAGAATTGAATCGAATAGATCAGCCACATTGTCACTGATACTCAGTCCAGCTGTTTGAGTCAGTATCAGCCCAGTATCAGATATCAGTATCAGATTGGTGCATTACAAGTTCTTAAAACTTTAAAAACTCCTGTTGTTGAGAAGTAAAGTAAAAATTCATGTTACAAAGAGTGATGATTGATGTTTGTTACACAGCCTGCAGGGGATTTTTGTAGTTACAGTGCTGAGTTTGGTCACTGGAAAAATTAGAAGCAAGGCTAACTCAACATGTTGCACCCAGCGCTCTTACAGTAATACACCTTGCACATCACATACTTAAATCTACTTACTTGCTGCAGTTGTGCTCTCATGTTTTATTGTGGAATAAGGGATTATTGGTTTTCCTGAACCACCATAATTATCTTTGACCTCATACCAAGCCCACTCCATTGCCTAAAATTGCATATGTTAAAGACCGAAAGCCCTTATGTCCCCACTGCTTTTCAACACAAAGGGACACCCTTTGTTGCTCCTCTTGACATTTCTCCATTTCCATTTTTCTTAATTCAAATCAAGGGTCTTAGAACAGTTGTTGTCATTTGACGTATGATCGTATCTGCTTATGTGTTGTGCTGCTGATACTGTGTACTGAGCTATTTTCTTCCATGCTGTTCCCAAAACAAATTCTGGTCATGTGGCCACTGAAGTGAAGTGAAGTGAACTGTGAAGCCCCCTGAGACTGTGATTTTGGGCTGTATAAATAAAACTGACTTGACTTCACTTATCTTGCTCCGTTGGACTTTGTCGTACCAACGTTGCCATAGGTGCTTCCAGATCTCAGCAATCATAACCGACAGAAATGATGGCCCCATCTATGATTAATTAAAATAACCATGTTATCCTTTTCTAAATTAATATCATGCAGCTTTACACGATAATGACACATGATCTTGCGAAGCAGCTCACACTGTGGTGTCAAGACACTGTGTGCCTGGTGTAGGAAAGGTGGCTGCAGGATTTCCTCATCCTTCAGCCCTCAGCAGACTTGCACCCAGGGAAAGACTCCTCTATTCAGGCCGTCTGTGCAACAGCCTCCCCTGACAACCCGGGAGGTCAAACCACTGTCAGTCACCGTGATACAGAGAGAAAGACAGAAAGAGAGAGAGAGAGAGAGAGAAAGAGAGAGAATATACAGAGGGGAGATAAGTAGAGAAAGAGGGAGAATGAAAAGAAAGGGCACATACAGAAGGGAAGTGGTAGGAGAAGAGATGAGAATCCAAATGAATCTTCTTCACCCAACGGACAGACTGTCAAGCTCTGTGTGTGTGCGCGTGTGTCTGTGTGTGTGTGTGCGCGTGTGTGTGTGTCTGTCTGTCTTACCTACTAATTGAAATGCGATGAGGTGTGAAACACCCCTTTAAAAGACCTATCACCGTGTGTGAAGCTGAATGTGTGTTTGGGGGGGTTATACGTGCATGTGTGTGTGCAATGCATATCAACTCCGTTTGACCATAGATACGACAATGTGTGTGTGTGTATGAGTGTGTTAAATGCAAATTTGTGAATGCCATAGTCAAGCAGGGATGTACCTGTTTGCATTCAACCTGTTTGTAGCAATTAAAGGCATGCATGATGGTGATAAACATTTGTGTTTGTGTGAGTGCAGCATGTATCACACACAAGTGAATTTGCACGTTTGTCCATGTGCACGCGACAATAATGCGTGTAAGCGTGGTTCTCCTGTGAGTGTGTGTGTGTGTGTGTGTGTGACTGTGAGTGTGTGTGTATAATTTCATTTTGCTGTCTCAGCCTCTTGTTAAGGAGCCATTTAGAGCTCAGGTTGAGTTTCGTCAGCGCCTCCTGACACTTCTTTCCTCCTCGCTGCCTCTCTGACTTCCACCATCTCTGTCTCATTATCTCTGTCTCTCCCTCTGTCTGTTTTCCACCCTCTCATCCTCTATTCTCTCTTCCTCTCCTCTCTGTATGTGGTTACTGCACTACGCAATCTTTCACCAGTTAATCACTGGGTTGCTTCATTAGGAATAAGTAAAATATTTAAGCTGGAAATGGACATAAGCATGTTGTTGAAAAACGCCCTGATCTTTTGAGAAGTTTCTGGCTAAATTATGCAGTATATTAAAAAAATAATAAAGAATAACACCCGTCACTGCAGGGTTTTTTTTTTTATTATGCAGCCTGTATGAGTTTTCACTCAACAGTGGGAATATTTTGGCTAATTACTAAAACAGCTTTTGCTGTGGTAATTGATGATATTCAGTTGCAACACAGTCCTCTAGGAGTGTGTTTATGAGTGTGTGTTCGTGTGTGATTTAACAAACACTAACCTAATGTGTGTGGGGTGTGTGTGAATGTGACTGCATTGCTGAAAATGTAATTTAATCTGCATGTTTGTGAGTATGACTTTGCCTTTGTGCTGCAGGTGTTTGCATATAGATGTTCGTGTGTGTGTGTGTGTGTGTGTATGAAGCGCTCTATATGTACCCTATCAGATTGGTGAACCGTGATATTACACTCTAAGCTTATATACATATTCATCCATTTGCACACAGACACTGAAAGTCACTTGCCCTCTGAGGCCCTATTAAAACTACACTGTGATATTATCAGGCGTAAATATCCACATTTTTAAAAAACATACAGTACATACAGACGTGTTTTTTCCAGAGAGGTAAACATGTCCAAGGGCTGCAGGGTGTCACAGCAGTTGTGCCTGCACAAATTACACCCAGCTCAAGACATTTGTTTTTATCTCTCATTCTCTCATTTTTACCTCTGCTGTACTTTAAACTGAAAAACGATCAAAGGTTTTACCTGAGGATCTTAAATTATGTGCAAACATAGCTGCAGAGCAGTCATATCATTTGTTTATCAAAACAGCTGCAACAAATTAGATATTGATAGTCGTGTACTGTACGGTCATTCCAACACCCTACCCAACCCATTCTAAGAAAACCAGTTAAGAATAGGCAATAGACTGCTTTCCCATTGCCAATAATACCTTAGCTGTGTACACATTTCTGCAGCAGATGAGTATGCCTTTCTTTTTTTTCCTTTTCTTTTTTTTATAATGTGTCATGTTTGATGTCACAGACATCAGCAGACACAGGTTAGTAAACAGTATAGAGCAGCATGGAGGCCAGTGAAAATGTTATGGTGCTCACTTCCTTTTTATATCTCTAACTATTTCAGTCTCTCTCTCTCTCAAACATGGTGCTGACTAAATTTTGAACAATTTCCCAGCACTGCCTGACAGAGACGGACGGTGTTTCATGGCCACCAGCATCCACCGACTTTCTCCTGGGAGGCCAGTGTTCGCTTACTGTTTGAATGTGAAGCCAAACCCTGTTATTTTTTTCTAAACCCGACCAAGTGTGTGTGCTGGCTAAACGTAACTCTGTGTTTTTGTTGTTTAAGGAATAAAACATCAATTTGCCTTGTTGTACCAACATAGTTGAAATTTTTTTAAAGGGACTGTATGCAAACTGCACATTTCCTGCAAAAACACAAACATAATTTGAGAATACGTAATTCATGTAACAGGATGTTGACACGGTGTCCCAGAACGTCAATAACAAACGCACCCAGGGTACCTTGCACGTCATATGTGGACGTGAGACAGATGATGTGTCTAATGCAGCTTGTGAACATCAAACTGTCAAACTAGGCAGCACTGATCAATTATAAATCAAGATTCTGCCACTGCATTGCCTATTTCTCACCTCAAATGTTTTCAAAAACATATTCCAGTGTACTGTTTAGCTGTAAAATGAGAAAGTTGGTCTGGCTGGTGGGCAGTGTTTTGTGCATTGCTCAACTGTTTTCAACATGGCGACTTGGTCACAAACGTCCTCATTTTACATCTAAACAGTACACTAAAATATGTTTCTGAGAGAATTTGAGGCTAGCAATAGGCAATGCAGAATCTTGATTTATATTTGATCAGCACTGCCTAGTTTGACAGTTTGACTGCAGCTCACAAAGTGATTGACAGCTGCATTAGAGACTCCTTGTCTCTGATTGGTTGTTTTGGTGGACCGTGGTAGATTTGAGCGAATGCCATTAGAGGCAGTAGGAGGAGGAGGAACATGATTTTTGTCTCATGTAGTACTGTATGGATGTAGAGACAGTTTCAGCTAATATGAGTTATTTTCATGAACTCTACCAACTGTAGCTTTAAATAGTGAAAACAGACTATTTTTCTGGAGACCCTTGAGGGCCCCTGCACCTCTGGTTGAGAGCCACCACTCTAGGTGATTCACAAACAGAGCAGTGGGCCTTGGAAGTCAGTAGAGATTTTTGGCCACCTCAAATAAAAATAAACAAAAACCAGTTTAAATAACTGTCGGTGGCCTTATCTGTATGGGAGGACAGTATGGGGCTGTAAGCACAGTGATAAGATAATAAAGGTAGAACTTGTTTGTTTCCAAATGAAAAATAACTTGAGGAAACATTTTAAAGAAAGACACTGTACATACTTTGTAATTGCCTTCCAGAATGACACATAAAGAATTTTCTGATTCAATGCCCTCATCTGAAGGATGACATCATTTGTCAGTGATATCCAAAAAAGTTTTTGCAGTGATACCACCATATATTAAAGTTTGGTTAACTTTAGGCATGAAAGACACCAACGTTGACTGTTAATAGGAAACAGAGTGTTGCTATATTGTTGATCCCTCCATCGACCCTTATCTCCTTTTTTTGTGGACTTTGTGGCTCTGCAGTAAAGTCACCCAACTTCATCCTGTGCTCCTGACGGACAAGGGTCATTCTGTTGTTTTTTTGGGAGCACAGTCTCAATACTCTGGAGACAAGCATTTCCTAACTTCAAGCTTCAGGGCTCTTACAGCATCTCTGTATATCATTTTGACAGGATTTTCTTTTTGAGTCTGTCAACATATGTGGTGAGATTTTAAAGGTATTCCACAGAGTTCACCATGTTGTTTCTAAAGTAGCCCACGGGAGACAAATCAAACACCGGCTCCAGCGCCATTAATGTTTTCATATTTCCATGTTTTTGCGTCGGCCACCATTGTTCTCCCACACATTTGGCACACAGGAAAAGTTTTAGTTCTGCAACCTCCCCTCTACATGCAAATAAATCCTGCACACTAGTCCATCAAATTATCATTAAACACTTCAGATGTTAGTTTACTGCATCAGTCTTAACACAAACTACTTTTAGACTCCAGTGAGCTGTGAAAGAGTTTTAGAAGTTGCAGAGTTTATTGGACCCACTGGGAAATCCTCATTTTTAAAAAAAGATTTACATTTTTTTAACCAAAGCTAAAGACTCCCCATGACCTGTACTCAGAGCTTTCCCTTGCATCTTGGCAGACACAGGGCAGATCACAAATCACATCTGCTTTACACCTCAGCATGTGATATCAGATATGAATAAATATGAGACAAATCACCTGAGGGCACCTGAAACCTATCTCACTGTGGGATGAGCTTTCAGTTTTTAACCACAGGGGATCTTACAGGTGTGAAGGCACATCTTAGTCAGCGATAGTGAAATCAAACATGGATTTGAGACAAAATATAACATGTAAAAGTGAAGGGAACATAATGGAGCAGTGATTTATCTTGAACAGCCTCATTCAGTTTTGTGACATGTCAAAAGCAAAACTCATCTCAGTTCAGATTATTTGCTATAACAGGTCCAAAATAAAGGACTGGCCTATCATTATTGGTGCTCGCTGTGTAGGTTTGAGTTTCACGGTGCTTTATGAATGATTTAAAGTGAAAACTACATAGGGGAAAGTGTATGAACTATTTATACCCTTCATCTGCTGAAGGCTAGAAGGTCAGACATCATGGGAAACAAGAATTAGCATATTTAAATGCTTTGGAGCAATAAATAAAATATTCTCTTTGTGTAGCTTTTCTTCACATTTTCTGTTTTTTTTCTGTCTTCAGTTATCTTATGCACGCAGATAAAATCAATTTTATTTGAAAATACAGCCATTTTCTTCTGATTAGTTACTGTGTCACAACAGCTTTTAGTCCTGGGGTCCAAAATGTTTTGTAAAATCAGCTCAATTGATGACATAATTTGAATACACCTTGAACTTACATCACACAACCAGTGACATGCAGGACACATAGGCCACTGCAGCTGGGAGGTGGATATG
Organism: Epinephelus moara; assembly: GCF_006386435.1. Classification (NCBI taxonomy): domain Eukaryota; kingdom Metazoa; phylum Chordata; class Actinopteri; order Perciformes; family Serranidae; genus Epinephelus; species Epinephelus moara. The sequence continues at coordinate 21,106,868 of NC_065527.1, forward strand.
TTCAGTTTTTAGGCAATAAATAAAATGCTCTCCTCCAGTGTGTCTGGTAAAAAGTTGTGTTTAAATGATAAATTCGGTCATGATATGATATTCTAATAGCGTGACTAAAAGTCTTCAGTCATGCGATACCATTTCCAGTGGTGCTTTGAGCTAAATGCTAACATGAGCATGCTAAGAAGCCTACAGTGACAACGAACATGCTGATGTTAAAGTACAATACCGCACAGAAGGAAGAGTGCATCAACTATCTATTCCTACAAATAGTTTGATACTGCTGGCTTACCTGAGCTAACATTACAGCTCAGGTGAGGAGGATGCCATTAAGATAACATTTTGCACTGTCAACAGCACAAGCCAATCGTCCATGAGTAGATGCACACATCCTTCTGCACAATGACACAACTGGGGGTTGAGGTAGAGAGAAAATAGTTCCTACATGAAACTGCTTACAACAAGGTCTGTGGATTATCTTGAGTAACCAGGTCATGATTTCTGGAAAGAGACATTGCTGTTGTTTATTTATTTATTTATTTATTTATTTATCTCTTTAATTATTTTTGGTGTTTTGAGCACCACAAGCCAAGTGAAATATAGTCCCATTATATTCGATAGAAGGCAGACATTTCTAAGGCCAATATCTCTAGTGCTCGGCAACTCACGCCAAGACACTAGACTGGTAATTAGCACTACAGGTAAAGGACAAAAAGGTATTTTCTATTTTAGGGTGAACTGTCCCTTTCAGAGAAAATACAAAGTTCACCACCTTATATTACCACATTTGCGTGCTATCGTTTGCTGATTAGCACAAGAGACTAGTGGGAGTGTCATTAGTTTGGCAGGTATTTGGTCATAAATCAAAAATAAGACCTGTTGATGGTACTAGAGGAAGTTAGATCTCCAACGTGATTACAGTTAATCATGAGAATGACATAAATAACTATGCCAGATTTCAAATGAGAAATGAGATTTCAATTAAAACCACAAATGTCAACCTGTGGTGGCACTAGAGGAAAAGTCAGGGAATCACCAAAAGGTACATCCTCTGGGAAAGATGAATGTCTGTACAAAATCTTAAGGAATACCATCCTATAGTTGTTGTAGAGACAGGCCGACATCGCTATACCTAGAGCCAATAACAGAGACACATTCAGACACATTCGGCGCAAACCCGTTACCTGTAATCTATTCTGATTTCAAGATCTTACAGTTCAAAGATGTGGTGAGCTCCTCAGCTGTAGATGTCAACAAGTCCTGGTTGTGTAGGTACAACATTTCTAATTTCTTTAATGTATTTCCTCTTTGATTGAACCCAACTGTGGTGCTCCATCTGTTGCAGTGGATCCATACTGGTTCAGGCTGCCGTAATGTAATGTAGAGTATAACATAAAGTGAAATAATGCTAGTATAGATTTCAAAGATGTTTGTACAACACACACACACACACACACTCACTCACACACACACACACACACACACACAAGCAGTAGCTATTATAGTTAGGAAGCCTTTTTTCAGGTCCAGTGAATATTAGAATTAGTATCATTAGTGGACCAAAGGCAATAAAAGAAAATCAATATCTTTAGTAGAAATAGGAGAAAATCAATCACCTTTTAATAGAAGGTCATTTGTCTTAAGAGGTAAACTACTGGCAGATGGTAGCCAACAGCAGTCAGTGGGATCCTCCATGTGGCCAATAGTGATTTGAGTTACTGTGCAATGGAGACTCTCTTTAAAATGAATCATTGGTGGTGTAATGGTTAGTCATGCTAAAGTTCCTCTGGAGATAAAGCTAATGTGTTGTTGTTCAGTGAAGCCAGCTGAGTGGGTAAATATCTGACAAAAGATAGGATAGGATTTAAATCTAGTACGTGCTAACATGCTAAACTAACATTGGATGGAAAAGAATAGGATATATCTTTATTGTCCATCATGGGGGAAAATTTGTCACAAAAGTCAACAAGTGTATTTTGATAACACACAATGCATGTAACAGGCAGAACTTGACACAGTGTTCCAGAACATCAACCCAGACTACCTGGCATATTGTATCTGGATGTGGAGAGTCCATGACCAAATGTGTGATGAGGATGGAGTGAGAATGTGTTGGGCCGACACCAAAAAGCAAATGGCCCTATCTAGAGCCAGTGTTTGGTTTGTCTGCTCTGAGCTACTGTAGAAACATGGCAATGCAACATGGCTATCTCCATAGATGAGGACCCACTCCCTAGGCCGGGTTGGGGGGGGTAGCAGGCTGAGCAAAGCACCCCACACGTCCCTCTCCCCAGCAACACTTTCCAGCTCCTCCTGGGGGACCCCAAGCCGTTCCCAAGCCAGATGAGATATATAATCCCTCCAGCGTGTTCTGGGTCTGCCCCGGGGCCTCCTGCCAGTGGGACTTGCCTGAAACACCTCCAGCGGGAGGTGTTCAGGAGGCATCCTGATCAGATGCTCGAACCACCTCAACTGACCCCTTTCTACGCGAAGGAGCAGCGGCTCTACTCCGAGCTCCCTCCAGATGTCCGAGCACCTCACCCTATCTCCAAGGCTGAGCCCTGCTATCTCATTCTTTCGGTCACTACCCAGAGCTCATGACCTTAGGTGAGGGTTGGGACATAGATGGACCAGTAAATCGAAAGCTTTGCCTTCTGCCTCAATTTCCTCTTCACCCTGGCGGACCTACGCAGTGCCCGCATCACTGCAGAAGCCACACCAAACCGCCGATCCATCTTACGCTCTATTCTACCCTCACTCATGAACAAGACCTCTTGTTCTCTGCTGGAAACCGGTGGATTGCCCACTCTGGGTTGGGGGAGAGCTACTGCCTCAAGCGAGGGAGTTCAAGTATCTCAGGGTCTTGTTCATGAGTGAGGGTTCTACCCCTCCCCCTCTCCCCCTAAATCCTACACAATGGACCTTTACCTGGATTTTAAAACCACCAGATGACATTAATAAAAGGGCTTATTTTCACACACAAACACACACAGCACATGCAAAAACACACACTTTCACATACATATAAACAAGCAAATGATGTAGAGAGTCATATAAACATGCAGCAACAGCATGTGTGGCAGAAAACAGGGGAAAGCTAAACTGGTTTCTCATAATGTATTTGAAAAATGTTGACTCTTTGCCAAATTCTGTTTGGGAAAACAAGCTGTTCAGTGAAAAGAAATCACAATACATCAAGACAAACTGTGCCTGGGAATGGCTGCAGTCTCCAGTGTCTTACAGTTCTCCTTTTATTTTACACAATCTAATTGATTAAAACTGCACTTGCACTTCAAGAAAACATGCACATGCTTAATTAAATTGAAAGTTCTCTATAGTCCATTTGTGTGCACGTGGTGGCAGCGGCTTTGTGACATTTTGGAACTCATGTACATACTGTACATTTATGCTATACTTTGCTTTGTCATTTTGTGCTACAATACAAGCATTTGGTTTAATCTTTGCTTATGGTGCTCATTGTGGAAGATTATGTTACTGTGGAGTTCTTGTCATTAACTTACACTGTTTTAAAGGTTCTGTATTACCATGCAAATTATTACAGATCACTGATTGGCCAATTAAAATGTTAGAGCAGCCGTTACTATCATCAACGGGAGCGACATCTCATTATGTTTATTACATCGTTTAAAATAGCATACTGTTAAACGTTATTACATCAGTTCATTATATCGCATCCAAAATGGCTTTCATGTCCATATTTACAACCTTAATGCCCTTTTTTTTACCAAAACACTGAACAGCATCATATAGCAAATTAAAAATGATTTTACTTAATAAAACAAATATTAACACATTCACACATGCACACTCGTACTCACACTGTGTCGCAAGGTTAAAGACATTGTCCTGACATCAGCTTCCCCGTTCATGTATGACACCTCACACAAGCAATTAAAATCACTCACACACACACACACACACTTGGAGATTTTGACCTCTGCACAGTCGCCACAGGGTAAAAATGAGGGAGAGAGAGAGCGTGAGTGTTGTAAACAATAATCAGTTGCAGTTATTTTATGCTGGAGGCAAATAATCTTAATGAATGTTTTACAAAACACTAATTAACCGTTTACTGAGTAATGAAAGCACAGGGGCCAACAACAACATTTATTAAACTTTTACAAATTATTTCATTATTACTGTTAACTAAATAGTTCACAGTGTGCCCATGCTATATCTTAGCATAATGATTTATCGATATGCTAATGATTAATTAATACTGTGGAGCTTGCTGCATTGAAGGGCTCCTCTGTAAGCGCACCATGTCATGTGTAGAAACCGTAAAGATCCATCAGAAGGAGTTTATGGCTTTTGGAGAGGAGCTGCTAACATACATAGTCGTAAATGCTTAAAGGGTCACTATTAATTTTACACATAGGCTAAAGGTCAGTTTACTCATCCTCAGGAGTACTGCTCGGCCAATAAAAGCAGTTGTAGAATGTCTTCTGTGGCTCTGGAGGAGCTTTGTCAATTATGTCAAGAAAATAATGATGTTGTTGATGTTGTCATAGTGATGTCATCAGGGTTGTCTCATGCTGCAAGCCATTGTACTTGCAACTTGAAAAAAGAAAAAAAAAACCCTGCCTCCAAGACCAAAAAATGCAATTGACCTTATTGCCCTGGGCAGTGGGTCACACTATTACTCCGCACCTATTCACACAGTTTTGAGCTGTTGTACATTATTCTATGGGGAATGACAATCAAGACAGTTGACTTATTTTATACACTGTTGCTGTGGCACTGTGGGAATTGGTGGAAGTCCTCTGTAGATGCTTGTGAAGCTCAGAGACTGGACATGTAAACACAAGTTTACTCTGTGTTTTCACCAAGCAGATGTACTGGGATGCATTAAGATCGGAAGTTGGGAATACGAGCTCGAAATTATCAGACTTGCAATAGATTGATTTTTTTTTTTTAACAGAGAGTTGGCCAGGGAGGATCTAACAAAGAGATGTTATCAAGTAAAAGCTGTTGGGATTTCTTCACTCATTCATTCATTCATTTCCATAACCACTTATCCTCTTGAGGGTTGCGGGGGGGCTGTAGCCTTTCCCAGCTAACACTGGGCAAGAGGCGGGGGACATTCTGGAAAGGTCACCAGACTGTCACAGGCCTGACACATAGAGACAGACAACCACTCACACTCACATTCACACCTACGGGCAATTTAGAGTCACCAATTAACCTGCATGTCTTTGGACTGTGGGAGGAAGCAGGAGTATCCAATGAAAACCCATGCTGACACAGGGAGAACATGCAAACTGCGCACAGAAGGGCTCCCCCACCCTGGGTTTGAACCTCCCACACTGGGTTCGAAACCAGGAACCCTCTTGCTGTGAGTCAACAATGCTAACTACTGCACCACCGTGCCACCATTGATTATAATGGATGCGTTCAGCTGTGGGCATGCTGCGGCACATGTGTCACACTGCATCCTATGTCTGATGTATTTTGGCTGTTAGAGAGGTGCAATATTTAATCATTGCAACAGTGATTCCCAACTGATGGGTCACTGGTCCATTCTGAAAGGACTGCAAGTGACTAACAAAATGTCAAGTTCGTCAAAAACACATATTTTTAAGTACAGTGAATCTCCAGCACAGTTTTTATTTTGAAGTGTTATTTCCTGCTGTAGAGTTAGTGAATAACAGACAGCAAACTATCTCAACGACATGGCCAAACCCAAGTATGATGCTGACTGTATTAAACTGTGTGGACCTTGAACAAATTTAGAGATTGCAAAAAAGAGAAAGATCACTGGCAACACTAAGTCCTTGATAAGCAGCAAAGTTGCAATTGCAACCTTTTCTTAGGCTAGTCAGATTGTTCAGCTGAAACATCGGCCATAATAACAAAACAAATGTGGGCAAGTGGATGTTTGTTACCACCAAAAATGGCAAAATATCAATGTTGATTGTTAATGAGGGGTTTAATGAAGAAAAAAGGAATCAAAACACTTGACTTTTTTAAACTAGTTTTTATTTAGGAAGTGAAACAAAAATGCCCAGTGTTGTCTTTGTGCTTTACATTGTTTCAAACCGCCACTGGAGGTCCTAAAAAAACCTCAGAGGAAGAACTCAAAACAAAGCAGGAAGCTCCAGAAAAATTCATCACCATCATCACCACCACCACCACCATCATCATCATCTTCATCATCATCATCATCATCATCGTCACTGTCACTCTATACACATCTGTAGAAATAATCGGACTCCAAAGTCACATCAGTGCTTATTTACAAGGCCTCTTGCCGCAAAAAGAGTTTTCATTCACTCTTAAAAAAGGTGTGGTGAAGACGCTCTCGCACAAATATGTTGAAAAATGACACGTGTAATAAAGGTTATCGTTTATAACACCTGTCATTTTAAAGCATATTTTCATGTGTTATTTAAGGACAACACAGCCTGTGTTATTTCAGCATTGTTGCTGTTGTTTTTAGCTTTGATTCACCGTAGTAGAAAAAGGAGAAAGAGGTTGTTATTTTTACATACAAGGCATTGTCTACCTGAATCTAAACTCTTTCATTGTGCTACTATCTTCGAACAAAAAACGTTGTAAGATATAATTCGTAAGAGGAAGTGCTTTTATATAAGAATAGGTAAACTAGCTTGTGGCTATAGTAGGCTACAGTAGTTCATAGTAGAATCTAAGTGTTTGTCGATGCACTCTGGTGCTGAAATATTGACCAAATGTCTTCTCCTCTAGTCTCAACAATCCTTATAATTGCATTGGGGATCGCCACAACCTCACAACAGCCAAAGATGATGGAAAGAAAAGCAACCTGAAATGTGCAGGCAGTTTAATGAGTGGTGTTCGCTCTGGAGTCCTCACATGGAGTTTGTCAATTAATGTCGAGCCAAGGAGCAGAACAGATCTTTTGACGGGATTCAAACTGAGCAGGGAGCTCACTGATTATGACCCAACTTATGGGGGGAAATTTGTTCTTCATCGCTGATTCAAGGACGACTGAGGGTCAAAATGATCTCCACATTCAGCAGCTGTTGTAAAGTTGTGTTTCACATGTTAAACATCTCACACCAGGGACATACAAAGTACCAAAGCTCTTAATCGTTCTTGTTCTGGGTTTGTGTTTTCATCCATGTTTCAGCACCAGAGGCCTATGGTAGTACCCTCTACTTTCTACAATATTTTAGAATAATAATACGAGGCAGGCAGTGCATAAACCATGTACAAAAAGACCCGTCCCGACCCAACCCAGAGCCCTCCACCAAAAGGAGTTGTGCCATCTGTGTGAATCCCTGGAAGTACCAACAGCTCCTAATTCTTGATTTGTCAACAAGCTATTGATCCCAAGACTGAAATATAACAAGGAGGCAATTGTTTTAGATGGTATTACATACTAAATCAGCAGAGATTGGTGATACTGACTCTCTGCTCTCACCAATTTTATCTGTTCAAAGACTATTAAGTCACGGGAGAAGGCCTCAAAGAATCACAACAGAGTCACAGTCCCCTCTAAATACAGAGCTCTTAACCCAACCCTCCATATTTAACACTAACTTGGTTCGCTAACTCCCTGAAATTTCATTTCTCATAACTACATAGAATAGTGGTACTTGAAAAAAATCAAGATGTTACAAGCAGTTATGACTCACGTCTCTTCAAAAATATCATGCATTATTGCTCTATTGGATATGAATGAAATATTGCCCAAGACAGAAATTTGCTCAATTTGCCTGTTATCTAAGAGGTTTGGCAAAATATCCCAAAGATTTCATAAAATTGGCATAGATTCCATTATTAGGCTATTGTTATTTTTTTGCATGCAGTTATAATTAAAGTGGCGGACAAAAGTAAAAAGGTATTCTGTAATTAGAAAGTGTCAAATGCTTTGGCATATTCGTAACAAAGGCAAAATATAACAAAGTAAAGTGCAAAATCAATACATCTACAAAAACATAAGAATAAATAAATAAATAAATTAGGCAATAAATAGACACTTAAAAAAAGACCTCCAAGCTGAATACTGTGTGGCCCACTGGCAACAAAAACACTATTTTACAACACTTAAGAAAGGTTTGACCTTTTGAAGAAAATCAGGACATTTTTAATGTCTGGATCCTCGTCTGACGTTGCTGAGTAAAAATAAATAACATCAGATTTAGGTTGTAGGAAAACACTGTTTGTTAAGGAATACCCTGGTGGCTCAGTGGGAGATTTTAACACATGGAAGTCCAGTTTGTCTGCCTATATACCCTCTCACCTTCCACTGAATACTGTCAAGTAAAGCACTAATGCCAAAAATAACTTAAATAAAGAAAACAGCTTGTAATATGAGTCCATTTAAGACATTGGTTTAAAGAAAACTCACCAAAAAAAGGATTATTCCCCCACTACTAAGCTGTACTTTGCCATACCTACCATGCTATGGCAGGTTTGTACTTTCTATTTCCCTCACAGTTCAGTGTGGATGTGTCAGTAGCCAGCACAGTATACAGTAGGCAAAGCATGTCACTAGTGTAAAGGAACAACTTGACAAGTATTTTGTTTACTTGCAGAGAACAAATAGCGTGTGCTTTCTTTGTTTTTTAATGCTTTATCTCCTTAAAAGTTCAGTCCAGGGTCAGTTTCACCAAACGCAGGATACCAGATGTATCCTTAGATTGTGAACGTTTGTTTATTCGTTTTTTAAAAAAGCAGTAAATATGAAAGTTCATTGAATCTCTTTGCAAGAAAACTGAAAATGTGATTCATGCTTTAAACTCCTGTGATATTCCTGTCACAGAAAGACAGAGAGATGGGAGAGGATTTGTGCTTTAGTGTCGTTTCGTCATGGGTTGAAAATATATTTAAAAAAAGAGGGACGAGGATAGATATGGACATAAATAGATCTAGGTATCTTCAAAAATGATGAGCTAGATGTGCTGTGCTTTATTTATATTCACAGATACTCAAAACAGCCTCAGAAGTATCTCATCGAAGCAGGTGGCAATCTAAATCAAGCATCGAAACCTTTTCACTCCACTCCCAGATGAGGAGGGAGGAGACAAAGGAGGGATTGAAGGGTCTTGATAAAAATGGACATGTCCTCAATCTATTTTTGTCATTTGCCTCATGATCCTTGCCGAGAAAACATTCCTTCCTTGCAGTGCTCAGGCATACTGGTCTTCTTGTTGGGGGAAGCAGGAAAAGTAGGGAGTGAGGCCAGTAAAATCTGATTTAAAGAACAGAAAAGTCCACCTATCTGAATCTATCATTCCCCAAGTGAGCTCAGAGGGGAGAAAGCCCCCTTGAAGCACGCCGACTCGTAGTGCTTGTTCAGGTAACTCTTGAGCGCAAACGTCTTGTCACAGCGTTTACACTTGTAGTGCTTGAAGGCTGAGTGCGTCTGCATATGAGCACGCAGGTTTGACCGGTCAGCGAATGCTTTGCCACAGTGTGCGCACCCGAATGGCTTCTCGCCCGTGTGCGAACGCATGTGGCCCTGCAACAGCCACGGTCGGCTGAATGCTTTGCCGCACACATCGCACTTGTGCTTGAGGTCATGGGTCAGCAGGTGCATGGCCATCGCAGGCATGGAAACGTAGACCTTCCCACATGTGGGGCACTTCTTGGCCATCTTGCTGTCTATGCTCCGGTGCGTCTGCTTGTGCCGGCTCAGGTTGGAGGACGTGGCGTAGGTTTTGCCGCACTCGCTGCAGGTGTGCCTCTGAATGCTTCCTTTGGGGTTGCCTGTGGATTTCCTCCGTGATCGGCCGTCCATGATGAAAAACGCATCCACTGTGTATCCCTCGCTCACGGCGGCATCCCCGTTGATGTATCCACCAGCTGATGACGAAACCTCAGACCGTGGGCTGTCCGGCTGGTCCGAATCCCCATGGATATCGCCATGGATGCCAGAATAGGTGTTGTCGATGCGGCTGTAGATGATTGACGGGTGGCCAGGGGAGGGTACTTTAGAGATGACAGATGAATCACTTCCCACAACATCATCATAAGGAGATGGAGCCAGATAATCGCTGACGTAGCCTGAAGAGAGAAAGGAAGAGGTTAATCACTTGACCATTACAGGAACTGACTGGAAATTAGAAACTGATGGGTTTGAAAATCTTTACAGGGAGGCAACATGAGCATGTCAAAGGTGATAAAGATACCAGAAAGGGAAAATGCATGTCTGAACAGAATCATTATTTCCTTCCTATTATATTTGGGTATTAACAAGCCTCTCTATATCAAAAATTCACAGCCCAGTTGCCAGAAGAAAATGTTGGCGTTGTACATTTCTGCAAACCAGGATTACGTTATATTTGCACATTTCATACGCATCACATCAGCGTTTCTAAACTGACATAATATAAAAGCTGACTTCATTGGGAGGTGGAGTGAATGGTGGATGATGTGTCACCTGGATGAGATGCCTGCCAAGCTGTTGACCACTGTTCAAAACCAACAAACAATGTCTATTTCCAACCCTTCGCAGCATTTCCACCAGTGTGGTACCAAACCTGGTTGTTTTTTACTGAATCCCGGTGTTTTTTTGCCGACACATTGTGGCATTTCCCAGCTGCATTTGAGGCACCAAACCTGGAGGTGTTCTTACAGACACTTCATGGCATTTCCTAGCGCTGTTTGAGCCACCGAATGTGGGTGTTTTTTAATCAAACTTGGGTGTTTTTTGCAAACACATTGCAGTGTTTGCCAGCATCTCTTGAGCCTCCAAAGCTGGGGGGTTTTTATCGAACCTTAGTGATTTTAGCAGCACATCCCAGCAGTGTTTGTGGCACCCAACCTGTATATTTTTTACTTACACATTATGGCATTTCTCAGCAACATTTGAGCCTCGGAATCTATCAAACCTGGGTGTTTCAAGCAGCACATTCAAGTGTTTTTCAGCAGCATTTGTGGCACTAAACCTGGGAGTTTCTCACCAACCCAATGCAGCATTTCCCAGGGGTGTTTGAGCAACCATATGTGGCTGCCTTTACGCAAAAACCCAATCTTTTCCTAACAATAAGTGTTTTTTGTGCCTAAACTGAAACACACCTTCATCACAGCATTGTTGAGAACTGTAAAGTCTCAACAGATTCATTACAGAATAATGCAAAAATGTAAAGCATCCTTGTTTAATCAAGTTTGATAAAAACTCAAGTTGCTCTAGAGCTGCTCTTTTGTGGTAAAATCACTCGTCCATGGCACCCCAAAATCACGTGCACTGCACAGGACAGTACTTACTGTGTCTAACCTGTAGTGTTTTGGATGACTAACTACCTGCTGCAGTGAGTTACATGAAATAAACCTGTTTGAATATCTTTACAGGAAGGCTACATGAGTTCTACAAACTTGTGTGCTCATTTTTTTTCATCCTCAGGACCCCGAGGGCTCAGACGTATCCACTGCTACAATTAAAAAGATTTCATATAATTGTGA